>NC_090270.1:193152247-193456589 GCF_040414725.1 Anabrus simplex
GGTCAAAGCACGGTGAATACTGTATGGAAACAAGTGTTAAAAACTGTTGAAAATATCTTCATTTCTGCTCGCTTACACCGCGTTTAGGACAAAACTTATACCATTGAAACACCAGCTTCACGACACATCCATTTATTACGAGCTGTTGACTAAAAAAAAAAAAAAAACACACACACAGCAATTCAAAACGTCCAAAGAATAAAACAAATGAAGATAAACCACTTGACTAAATTAATATGAATTACCAACACATAACCTCAATGTTGTATTCCTAAAATATGTACAAGATATGATACATGACATTTTATTTTTTTATGAGAAAACTTCAACATTCCAACACTCCCCCCCTTTTCTCAAAAAAAAAAAAAAAAATTAAAATACAACACCTCAATCAATTGTCCTCTCATCGCAAACCTATAAGCTTATACAAACTCTTAAGCTTGTTGCTTGATAAATTCTTCGTGAACAAGTCTGCAGCATTTCTCTCTGATGCTACATATACAAATTCAATTAACCCCTTTTCTACCAGTTCTCTACATACATGGTACATGATGTCAATATGTTTTGACCTTTCACTCACAAAATCATTTTTACTCAATTTAATTGCTGCTGCATTGTCAGCAAAAACTTTACAAGGTATATCCATAAAGCTTTCCAGCCCTAGCTCTGATAGCAAATCTTTCATCCAAGTTACTTCTCGAGATACCTCTGCCATTGCCATGTATTCAGCATCCATGGTAGATCTAGCAATAAAACTCTGTTTCTTACTATACCATGATACTGCTCCCCCTGCCACAGTGGTTACATAACCACTCACTGATCTTCTAGACTTAGTATCTCCTGCCCAATCTGCATCACAGAACACTTGTACAGACTCCTCACAATTTTTGAAACACAACTTTAAATCTCTAGTACCACATAAATATCTCATGATATGCTTCACTTCTTTCCAATCTTTAATCTTAGGTTTTTGACAATTCTGACTAACTTTACTTACCGCAAATGCAATGTCAGGTCTAGTATTATTTGACAAATATAGCAAACTTCCTACTGCACTGCGATAAATGGTACAATCAAATTCCTGCTCATCATTTTCAGCTGCTGAATACCCACTTGGTAAAACAGTCTTACTCGGTTTACAGTCCCTCATGGAAAAATCAGCAAGTAATTTGTCAATGTATAAACTTTGACTCAACATAACCCCTTCTTTTGTCTGTTCTATTTTTATTGACAATAAGTTTGTTGCTTTCCCTAGATCTTTAATCTCTAACTCATCTGCCAACCTTATTTTAACCAACTTAACAACCTCTTTGTCACCTATTGCAATAATGTCATCAACATACAAGCCAATAATACAACACTCCTTTACATACACACATGGTTCTTTGATACATCTCTTAAAATCTAGTCTTCTAATTATAGCATCAACACAAGCATTCCAGTCTTTACTCCAATTAGGTAGTCCATAGATGCTTTTCTTCAATTTACATACATAGTTTTGGACATCCTTTTCTACAAACAATTCTGGTTGCTCCATGTATACAGTACAACTGATTTCACTATTTAAGTAAGCACTAGTTACATCTAGATGTTCTACAGTCCAGCCTCTACGTACTGCAATACCTATTAACAGTCTCATTGTTTTCCTCTTTATAACAGGACTAAATGTTTCATCAAAACTAAGGTTCATCTGTCTCTTAAAACCTTGGGCAACCAACCTGGCTTTATATTTCTGAATGTTACCCTCACTGTCATATTTCAATAAAAACACCCACTTAGAACTAATTATCTTGACATTTTCTGGTCGTTTTACAATTCCCCAAACATCCTTCTTTCTCATCTCATTGATCTCCACTTTCATGGCCTCCATCCAGTTACCAGACTCTTGGCTTGACATAGCCTCCTCAACTGTTCTAGGTTCTACTATATTTGCATGCCTAACTTCCATCACTGCCTTACAATCTGCACATGTCTTACCTTTCCTCTGTCTTATTGACCTTCTCAGACTATTACCTGGCTCTTGTATTGCTATAGACTCAACCTCTAGTTGTTCCTCTCTGGTCGTTGGCTCAACAGCCAATGTTTCCTCTCCGTCCTCTGTGTCTAACTCAGTCCCTAATTTTATCTCTGGATCTTCAGTGCACAGTATGTCAAAGTATGTTTCACTACCCTCTGCCTTTGGTACATTTATCTTTTCCTTGATATCAATTCCAGGACTTTTCACCTTAAAGGGAAATATCTGCTCCTCAAATACGACACTTCTCCTCACTATTACTCTTTCCCTTTCAAGACTCCATAACCTATATCCATCTTTAGTACCTGCCTCGTACCCTATCATAATGCATGGCTCTTCTCTGGGATCTAACCTCCTGCTGTCTGCCCTCACAGCCCATGCCTGACCTCCAAATACTTTCAATCTACCTATTTCTTCCTGATCCAACTTCCTATTGAACCACAGTTCATACGGTATCTGAAAATTTATTGCTGAGGATGGGCACCTATTTCTCAAGTACACTGCTGTCATTACCGCTTCTCCCCAGAATTCCTTTGGTAACCCTGACTGGATCAATAGACATCTAACAGTATCAAACATCGTTCTATTCTGCCTCTCTGCTAATCCATTTTGTTGTGGAGTGTACGGTACTGACCTATGAGTAATACCACATTTTTGCAATTGTGCTTCAAACCCGCTACATGTATACTCTGTACCATTGTCAGATTGCACCACCTTAATTCCTACACCATGTAACTTTTCTGCATTTGCCCGATACCTATTAAACACCTCTAATACTTCATCCTTATTTTTCATACATACAGCCACATTAAATCTGAGTATTCATCAATCATGGTTACAACATATTGAGCTTTCCCAAGTGATGGTGGACTAATTTTTCCAATTACATCAGTGTGCACAACATCAAGTGGTTTTTCTACCTTACGCTCACAAGACTTAGGTACTCCCTTGTTAGTTAGTTTCCCCTGAATGCATACAGAACAAGTATTAATGTCATTACTCCTTTTCAATTCTAACATAGGCAATTTAAACAAGGCTTCAGAATGTGCATGTCCGTATCTCTCATGCCACAACCTAACCTGCCCAACACTTTTAAATACTACATTGTTATTACATTCTTGATCTATCATTTGATCACAGTCACTCACAGCTGCAATATCATTTCTCCCCTCTATTTGTACTACTTACACATCATTCCTCCTGTTTGCAACAAACAATGTTTCATCTCCATTCTTATCTACAACCACTGCTTTCTCACCTGCAAATCCTACTTTGAAACCTTTGCTGGTTAACTTACCAACAGATATTAAATTTGCACCTAAGTTTGGTACATGCAACACGTCTGTAAATGTAATTGTCCATCCTGTGGACATTTTTATTTTTACCTTACCTATAATATCCAGCTTACTGTTATCTCCTATTTCTACATTCCCGGTTACATTTGTTAACATGTCTGTAAACATCTCCTTTGTTGGACACATATGACGGGACGCACCTGAATCGAACAACCAATCTTTAATTTTCTCAGCTCCCACAGAAACGACCATGCTCATCGCCTTATCTACTACATGTATAATTTCTGAGCTTACCAGTTTTCCACTCGCATTCACTGATTTACTCTCCTGCGATGGTTCGTCACTCTTCATTGTTGGACATACTTTTGAATAATGTCCTGACTTACCACAATTGAAGCACTTTTGGGTACTGCGACAATATTTAGATACATGTCCCTGTTTACCGCAATTGTAGCAACTATATTTTCCTCGTCCCACGTCTTCTTTCTTGATATCTCGCTTCTGTTGAACAACCATGGCTTGAGCTTCATCCTCCTCACGTTTTCCAGTGTCATATGCCTTTCCTCCATTTTGCTGAAGTTTCCTTCTGCTTTCCTCCGTGAGTAATCTCGCCTTCACCTTCGAGATGGTCAGTTTCGCCAAATCAGCTTCCAAGGAAGGTATACAAGCTGCATATTCCTCTGTAAGATTTCCGATGATCATTCCTGCAACTTGTTGATCTGTGAATTCGTATCCGGCTTTACTAGTTCCCCTCCAAAGTTGATTTATTTTTGCGAAGTATTCTTGAACACTCATGTCCTTCGGCCTCACAAAATGAGTTAACTGTTTCAAGGTCATAGCACCATTCACTAGCCCTCCGTCATTGCACAACTCGTCCAGTTTTTCCCATGCCCTTTTCGCTGATTCAATATCTGCAATGTCACTTTCAAAATCTTCTCCGACATATTTGAAAATAACCGCTAACGAGATCACATTGTTTCGCGCTCGTCGTCTCGTTTCTGTCTGAGGCAGTTGACAACCTGGCGTATCGTCATACCCTATTACTGATTCCCATACATCTTTCAACAACAGCTCTTGTTTCACCTTTAATGTCCACGAAAAATAGTTCTCCACTGTAAGCTTGGCCACATTCCTATTCAGTGTTTCTTCACCAGTCCACGAGGTCGCCAGTTTTACCGTCAATAGTGTCACAACTTGCTTCGTCCGACGTTAATTCACGTTGCTCCATTTTCCACTTATATTGACCGAAATTTACTGCGGCGGTTTGGCACTCTGGAGCTCTGGGCCCATAACCTGTTGAAAATATCTTCATTTCTGCTCGCTTACACCGCGTTTAGGACAAAACTTATACCATTGAAACACCAGCTTCATGACACATCCATTTATTACGAGCTGTTGACTACTTCTTCTTCTTCTTCTTGGTTAGTTGTTGGACATCGTCGTAAGACGCTACGTCCAGTCACTGGTTTGCGGATTAATCAATGTCTGGGAGAGGTGCCAACATTAGAAGAAAGTAGTACACTACAAGAGAGTAGAGTTAGATATGTAATGAAGCTAATTACGGCAGGTAATGATGAAACTTAGGAAAATACCAATGATATGTAGGCTAAACTATCAGGGTATAACAAAAAAACACTGGGGCACAGGGTTCTAATTCTTCACGTCTGTGTGGTCTGTCACGACGTCTTACTACAAACGAACAAGACCGGACCACAAATAAGGGTTAGTATGTGCAAGTCCGTACCTAGAGGAAAGGAAAAGGTTACAAATGGATGTTACCTGTAACTAAAAAATTGATGAGTAAATCTACAACGTGAAAAGTCGGTTAGAACACTAAAAACGAAACGTTTAACGGCAGTTGGTAACCCGCATGAAAAAGCTTACCTATGAATTCGTGACGGTGATGTTCATATGTCTGACAGTGAAAAAAGATGGGAGTTACAGTACTGACTGCTCGGCCACATGGACATAAGGTACTTTCAAGAAGAGTAAGGCGATAGAGATGTGTAGGCATACAAATATGATTTAGGCGGAGTCGAATGAGTGTAGAATGCTCCTACAATTCTATTGCAATAGGCGTATGTTTTACATGGAAGGAGTGGAGTGTCCCAATAAGAGAAGAATCTCATCCTGTAATGACTTTAACAGATGCTTCACTTGGACATTTTGTCCCATGTTTTCTATTAACACTTCAAATTGCTTAGAGACGTTGCGACATTTGTCGGTATAAGTAACATTTGAATTACAGTGTAAAGCCGTGACAGAGGGAGATGCTGACAGTTGTGCGTGGGAATCCGAAGGTTGCCCTTGGGGACTTGACTTCCGTGATGTAGATGCAGGCTCGTTAGGAGTAGCAGGTATCAAACGCACTACTGGAGTGCCAGAATGTTCTGGAGCCGTCTTCGGATGACTTATCAAATTCAGATATGATGCCCTGTCATAACCTGGTTTAACGGGTGGGCGGGGAGGGTTACTAACCACCGTAGTAAATTTACGCTTTCGAGGGAGAGTTTCTTCTGACTGGGAAGGTCTATTGGGTAAAGGAGGGAAATGTTGTGGCATCAGAAGGGGGTTGGATATGGACTGTAATGGGGCAAAATAGTTTTTCACTTCTAAATATGATTTGTTTTCAACACTCATAATGCGTTTAATTTCTTTCTGTTGTTTGTGGATTTCACAATGTTCTGCTCCCGCAGGATGATTTCCGGCACAATCAGCGCATTTAACTAGTTGGTGAGTGCAATCTTCGGTAGAGTGATTAAGTGAACAGTTTCCACATCTCGGCTCCCTGGAACGACAATTAGTAGCGGTATGTCCATACCGCTGACATCGTTTGCATAATAAAGGAGAGAATATAAAGGCCTGAACCTCTAAAATGACCTTAAAAATGGACACACTTTTCGGAAGTTGTTGACTTTCAAATACAACCTTCACAGTACCTGTAGGAATATATTCAGTTTTTTCCTCTTTGGATGATCGTCTATTTAGACGTTGTACTTTCACTACAGGATATGGCGATTCTAAATAGGTGAGAATGTCGGATTCGGAAATAGTAGTATCTACTCCCCGTACTACCCCTACTCGATGAATATTCGAGGTCGGAATAAAAGCTTTCAATTTCTTTTCCGTCAGAATGGGATGAGAAAGAAAGGCGTTTGCAGCCTTGCTAGACATGAAAGTAATTTGGATCCTATTTTTTCCCTTCCTATGGATGGCCTTGACTTCACCAATTTGCCTCTCATAGAAAATCCGACCCAGAGTCATAGGGTGAATATGTCCTATTTTATTTTGAGGTTCGGTCGATTCTACATAAACTATGCAGGGGCCAAGATGAGTGTTAGAATATGTAGATACAGGAACGGGCTGGCGCTGATCCATGTCACGTATTGTATCTTGAGAACTGTCTCGTTGGATATCAGTATTACTAGCGTCCATGTGTAAGTCCTCACTCATGACATCCTTGCCAATATCAGGAGGTCTTCCTAAAGGGCCACCGCCACTATCTACAGACATAGTACTCCGAAAGGTGATTACACTATACAAGCACCTATACAACTACAAGCGAAGAATTACTAGGATACAAACACAAAACGCTCTACTTATCTACAGACGTGAAAAAGCCGCTGCACCAGTGACCGGAGAGAGACGTGTGCACTGCACAACAGCCGAACACCGAATGAGCTGTTGACTACAACTGACTTACACAAACACACACACACACACACATAGCAATTCAAAACGTCCAAAGAATAAAACAAATGAAGATAAACCACTTGACTAAATTAATATAAATTACCAACACATAACCTCAATGTTGTATTCCTAAAATATGTACAAGATATGATACATGACATTTTATTTTTTTATGAGAAAACTTCAACATTCCAACAAAAACTATATTACGAATGAATCAGTTATGTCTTCTTTTTTTCCTGATATGTTTCTGTTTGTGCAGGTTGTTCAAGTTATTATGTACTGGTATTAAATGTTCATTAAACTATTGAAAACAGCAGGCAAAACAATATGACTACGACAGGCTTATCAAGATGAGTTATATTACCTGATTATAACAAATGCTGGGTGTTTGTGTCGTCCTTAATGTTCCTTTCCAAATTTCATTGCCATAACATTAGTGGTAGGATAGTTATATACATTCTCCGACATCAAAACAACATGGTCGTCAGGATATTGATAAAGTCGAGTTTGTATAGCCACTAGTTTAATTGGTAGGAAAGTTATACATTTGCTCCCAAATCAAGAGAACATCGTCCCCCTGATGTTGACAGAGTTTAGTTGTATAGCCACTAGGTTTAGTGGTAGGATATTTGCATACCTGCCCACACATCAAGAGAACATCGTCCTCCTGATGTTGCTAGAGGACAGTACTAATAGCCATAGCATTAGTGGTAGATAGTTATATACCTGCTCCGACATCAAAATACATCGTCGTCCATATATTGCTAAAGTCTAGTTTGTATAGCCTCTAGCTTAAGTGGTAGGATGGTTATATAGTTGCTCCCACATCAAGAGAATATCGTCCTCCTGATGTTCATAGAGTCTAGCTTGTATAGCCATAGATTTAGGCGTAGGGTAGTAATATAACTACTCCAACATCAAGAGAACATCAACCTCCTGATACACATTGTGTCTAGTTTGTATAGCCGTAACTTTAGTACAGGATAGTTGTATAACTGCTCCCACAACGAGAGAATTCCTATTGATATTGCTAGACTTTAGTTTGTATAGTCATAGGTATAGTGGTAGGATAGTTATATACCTGCTCTCACACAAGGAGAGTATCATCGTAAAGTTGATAATTTCTAGTTTGTATAGCAATAGTTTTAGTCGTAGGAATGTTATATAACTGCTCCCGCATCAACAGTACTATATCCTCGACGTACTGATAGACTCTAGTGTGTATAGCTATAAGCCTTAGTGGTAGGATAGTTTAAAAACAGCTCCCACTTCAAGAGGACACCCTCCTCTTGTTACTAATAGAGACTAGGTTACATAGCTACTAGCTTTAGTAGTAGGATAGTTGTATAACCGCTTTCACATCAAGAGAACATTCGTCCTCCTGGTCCCGGTAGAATCTAGTTTGTATAGCCATAGCTTATGTGGTAGGATAGTTATATAAGTGCTACATATCAAGAGAATGTACTCCATATAATGATAGAGTTAAGCTGGAATAACCATAAACTTTAGTGGTAGGATAGTTATGTAACTGCTCCCACATCAAGAGGACATCGTCCTCTTGATACTGATACAGTCAAGTCTGTATAGCTACTAGCTTTTGTGGCAGGATACTTATATAGCTGCTCCCGCATCAAGAGAATATTGTCCTCCTGATACTGATAGAGTTTAGTTTGTACAGCCAATAGATATAGTGGTAGGATAGATATATAACTGCTGCCGAAGCAGGAGAACATCGTCCACCTGGTACTAATAGAATTTAGTTTGTGTAGCCATTAACTTTAAGGGCAGGATTGTTATATAACTGCTCCCACATCAAGAAAATATCTTCCTCCTGATACCGCTAGAGTTTAGATTGTACAGCTATTAGCTCTAGTGGCAGGGTTGATAGATAACAACTCTCACATCAAGAGAACTCGTCCACCTAGAATCTAGTATTCATAGCCATAACTTAAGTACGGGATAGTTATATACCTTTTCCTACATCAAGAGAACATCGTCCTCCTTATACTGATATATTTTAGTCTGTATAGCCATAGCTTTAGTAGTAGGATAGTTATATAACTGCTCCCACATCAGGAGAACATCACCCTCCTGATATTGCTAGAGTCAAATTTGTATAACCATAACATTAGTGGTAGGATAGTTATATACATTCTCCGACATCAAAACAACGTGTTCGTCCGGATAATGCTAAAGGCTAGTTTGCATAGCCACTAGTTTCATTGGTATGAAAGTTATATATTTGCTCCCACATCAAGAGAACATCGTCCTCGTGATAGTGATAGAGTTAAGTTTGTATAGCCATGAACGTTAGTGGTACGGTAGTAATATAACTGCTCTCACATAAAGAGAACATCGTAATCGTCATACTGATAGAGTTTAGTTTGTATAGCCATTAGCGTTATGGTAGGATAGATATATAACTGCTCGCACGTCAAGAGAACATCGTCCTCGTGATAGTAATAGAATTTAGTTTGTATATCCATTAGCCTTAGCGGTAGGATAGTTATATAACTGCTCCCACATCAAGAGAACATCGTCGTCGTGATACTGATAGACTTTGGTTTGTAAAGCCATTAACTTTAATGCTAGGGTAGTAATAAAACTGCTCCCACATCACGAGAACATCGTCCTCGTGATACTGATAGAGTTTAGTTTGTATAGCCATTAGCCTTAGTGGTAGGATAGTAATATAACTGCTCCCGCATCAAGAGAACATCGTCCTCGTGATACTGATAGAGTTTAGTTTGTATAGCCATTAGCCTTAGCGGTAGGATAGTTATATAACTGCTCCCACATCAAGAGAACATCGTCGTCGTGATACTGATAGACTTCAGTTTGTAAAGCCATTAGCATTAATGCTAGGGTAGTAATATAACTGCTCCCACATCAAGAGAACATCGTCCTCGTGATACTGATAGAGTTTAGTTTGTATAGCCATTAGCTTTAGTGGTAGGATAGTTATATAACTGCTCCATCATCAGCAGAACATCGTACTCGTGATATGATAGAGTTTAGTTTGTATAGCTATTATTAGCTTTAGTGGTAGGAAAGTTATATAACTGCTCCCACATCAAGAGAACCTCGTCCTTGTGATACTGGTAGGGTTTAGTTTGTATTGCCATTATCTTTAGTGGTAGGATAGTTATATAACTGGTCCCACATCAAGAGAACATCGTCCTCGTGACACTGATAGAGTTTATTTTGTATAGCCATTAGCCTTAGCGGTAGGATAGTTATCTAAGTGCTCCCACATCAAGAGAAGATCATCCTCGTGATACTGATAGAGTTTAGTTTGTATAGCCGTTAGATTTAATGGTAGGGTAGTAATATAACTGCTCCCACATGAAGAGAACATTGTCCTCGTGATACTGATATATTTTAGTTTATATAGCCCTTACCCTTAGTGGTAGGATAGTTATACAACTGCTCCCACATCAGCAGAATATCGTCCTCATTATACTGATAGAGCTTTGTTTGTATAGCCATTAGCCTTAGTGGTAGGATAGTTATACAACAGCTCCCACATCAACAGAATATCGTCCGCGTGATACTGATAGAGTTTAGTTTGTATAGCAATTAGCTTTATTGATAGGATAGTTATATAACTGTTCCCACATCACGATAATATGGTCCTCGTGATACTGATAGAGTTTAGTTTGTATAGCCGTTAGATTTAATGGTCGGGTAGTAATATAACTGCTCCCACATCAAGAGAACATCCTCCCCGTGATACTGATAGAGTTTAGTTGTATGGCCATTAGCTTTAGTGGTAGGAGAGTAATATAACTGCTCCCGCATCAATAGAACATCGTCCTCGTGATACTGATACATTTTAGTTTGTATAGCCTTTACCCTTATTGGTAGGATAGTTATATAACTGCTCCCACATCAAGAGAACATCGTACTCGTGATACTGATAGAGGTTAGTTTGTATAGCCATTAGCTTTAGTGGTAGGATAGTTATATAACTACTCCCACATCAAGAGAACATCGTACTCGTGATACTGATAGAGGTTAGTTTGTATAGCTATTATTAGCTTTAGTGGTAGGATAGTTATACAACTGCTCCCACATCAAGAGAACATCGTCCTCGTGATACTGATAGAGTTTACTTTTTATAGCCATTAGCCCTAGTGGTAGGATAGTTATATAACTGCTCCCACATCAAGAGAGAATCGTCCTCGGGATACTGATAGAATTTAGTTTGTGTAGACATTAGCCTAAGTGGTAGGATAGTTATATAACTGGTCCCACATCAAGTGAACCTCGTCCTCGTGATACTGATAGAGTTTTGTTTGTATAGCCATTAGCTTTAGTGGTAGTATAGTTATATAACTGCTCCCACATCAAGAAAACGTCGACCTCGTGATACGCATAGATTCTAATTTGTATAGCCATTTGCCTTTGTGGTACTATAGTTATATAACTGCTTTCACATCAAGAGAACGGTATATAATTGCTCCCGCATCAAGAGAACATCGTCCTCGTGATACTGATAGATTTTATTTTGTATAGCCAATAGCCTTTGTGGTAGGATAGTTATAAAAGTGGTCCCACATCAAGAGAACATCGTCCTCGTGATACTGATAGCGTTTAGTTTGTATAGCCATTAGCTTTAGTGGTAGGATTGTTATATAACTGCTCCCACGTCAAGAGAATATCGTCCTCGTGATACAGATAGAGTTTAGTTTGTGTAGCAATTAGCTTTAGTGGTAGGATAGTTATATAACTGCTCCCACATCAAATAAACATCGTACGCGTGATATGATAGAGTGTAGAATGTATAGCTATTAGCTTTAGTGGTAGATAGTTATATAATTGCTCCCACATCAAGAGAACCTCGTCCATGTGATAGTGGTAGGGTTTACTTTCTATAGCCATTAGGTTTAGTGGTAGGATAGTTATATAACTGCTCCCGCATCAAGAGAACATCGTTCTCGTGATACTGATAGATTCTAGTTTGTATAGCCATTGGCCCTAGTGGTTGGATAGTTATATAACTTCTCCCACATCAAGAGATTATCGTCCTCGTGATACTGATAGAGTTTAGTTTGTATAGCCATTAGCCTTAGTGGTAGGATTGTTATATAACTGCTCCCACACAAAGAGAACATCGTCCTCGTGACACTGATAGAGTTTAGTTTCTATAGCCATTAGCTTTAGTGGTAGGATAGTTATATAACTGCTCCCACATCAGCGGAACATCGTACTCGTGATATGATAGAGTTTAGTTTGTATAGCTATTAGCTTTATGGTAGGATAGTTATATAACTGCTCCCACATGAAGAGAACCTCGTCCTTGTGATACTGGTAGGGTTTAGTTTGTATAGCCATTAGCTTTAATGGTAGGATAGTTATATAACTGCTTTCAAATCAAGAGAACATCGTCCTCGTGATACTGATAGACTTTAGTTTGTATAGCCATTAGCTTTAGTGGTAGGATTGTTATATAACTGCTCTCACATCAAGAGAACTTCGACCTCGTGATACTGATATATTTTAGTTTATATATCCCTTAGCCTTAGTGGTAGGATAGTTATATAACTGCTCCAACATCAAGAGACCATCGTCCTCGTGATACATATAGAATTTACTTTGTGTAGCCATTAGCTTTATTGGTAGAATAGTTATATATCTGCTCCCACATCAAGAGAACATCGTCCTCGTGATACTGATAGATTCTAATTTGTATAGCCATTTGCCTTGGTGGTAATATAGTTATATAACTGCTCCCACATCAAGAGAACGTTGTATAATTGCTCCCACATCAGAAGAACATCGTCCTGATGATACTGACAGTTTAGTTTGTATAGCCATTAGCCTTAGTGGTAATATAATTATGTAACTGTACCCACATCAAGAGAACATCGTCCTCGTGATACTGATAGAATATAGTTTGTATAGCCAGTAGCGTTAGTGGTAGGATAGTTATATAACTGCTCCCACATCAAGAGAACATCGTCCTCGTGATAGTGATAGCATTACGTTTGTATCGCCATTATCCTTAGCGGTAGGATAGTTATGTAACTGCTCCCACATCAAGAGAACATCGTCCTCGTGATACTGATAGAGTTTAGTTTGTATAGCCATTAGCTTTAGTGGTAGGATAGTTATATAACTACTCCCACATCAAGAGAATATCGATCTCGTGATACTGAGAGAGTTTAGTTTGTATAGCCATTAGCTTTAGTGGTAGGATAGTTATATAACTGCTCCCACATCAAGAGACCATCGTCCTCGTGATACTGAGAGATTTTAGTTTGTATAGCCATTAGCTTTAGTGGTAGGATAGTTATATAACTACTCCCACATCAAGAGAATATCGATCTCGTGACACTGAGAGAGTTTAGTTTGTATAACCATTAGCTTTAGTGGTAGGATAGTTATATAACTGCTCCCACATGAAGAGAACATCGTCCTCGTGGTACTGAGAGAGTTTAGTTTGTATAGCCATTAGCTTTAGTGGTAGGATAGTTATATAACTGCTCCCACATCAACAAAACGTCGTACGCGTGATATGATAGTGTAGAATGTATAGCTATTAGCTTTAGTGGTAGATAGTTATATAATTGCTCCCACATCAAGAGATTATCGTCCTCGTGATACTGATAGAGTTTAGTTTGCATAGCCATTAGCCTTAGTGGTAGGATTGTTATATAACTGCTCCCACACAAAGAGAACATCGTCCTCGTGACACTGATAGAGTTTAGTTTCTATAGCCATTAGCTTTAGTGGTAGGATAGTTATATAACTGCTCCCACATCAGCAGAACATCGTACTCGTGATATGATAGAGTTTAGTTTGTATAGCTATTAGCTTTATGGTAGGATAGTTATATAACTGCTCCCACATGAAGAGAACCTCGTCCTTGTGATACTGGTAGGGCTTAGTTTGTATAGCCATTAGCTTTAGTGGTAGGATAGTTATATAACTGCTTTCAAGTCAAGAGAACATCGTCCTCGTGATACTGATAGACTTTAGTTTGTATAGCCATTAGCTTTAGTGGTAGGATTGTTATATAACTGCTCCCACATCAAGAGAACTTCTTCCTCGTGATACTGATATATTTTAGTTTATATATCCCTTAGCCTTAGTGGTAGGATAGTTATATAACTGCTCCCACATCAAGAGAACATCGTCCTCGTGATACATATAGAATTTAGTTTGTGTAGCTATTAGCTTTATTGGTAGAATAGTTATATATCTGCTCCCACATCAAGAGAACATCGTCCTCGTGATACTGATAGATTCTAATTTGTATAGCCATTTGCCTCGGTGGTACTATAGTTATATAACTGCTCCCACATCAAGAGAACGTTGTATAATTGCTCCCACATCAGAAGAACATCGTCCTGATGATACTGACAGTTTAGTTTGTATAGCCATTAGCCTTAGTGGTAATATAATTATGTAACTGTACCCACATCAAGAGAACATCGTCCTCGTGATACTGATAGAATATAGTTTGTATAGCCAGTAGCGTTAATGGTAGGATAGTTATATAACTGCTCCCACATCAAGAGAACATCGTCCTCGTGATAGTGACAGCATTACGTTTGTATCGCCATTATCCTTAGCGGTAGGATAGTTATGTAACTGCTCCCACATCAAGAGAACATCGTCCTCGTGATACTGATAGAGTT
Source organism: Anabrus simplex (assembly GCF_040414725.1). Classification (NCBI taxonomy): domain Eukaryota; kingdom Metazoa; phylum Arthropoda; class Insecta; order Orthoptera; family Tettigoniidae; genus Anabrus; species Anabrus simplex. Next base: position 193,166,899 of record NC_090270.1, read on the forward strand.
TAGTTTGTATAGCCATTAGCTTTAGTGGTAGGATAGTTATATAACTGCTCCCACATCAAGAGAACATCGTCCGCGTGATACTGACAGATTTTAGTTTGTATATCCATTAGCTTTAGTGGTAGGATAGTACTATAACTGCTCCCACATCAAGAGAACCTCGTCCATGTGATACTGATAGAGTTTAGTTCGTATAGCCATTAGCTTTAGTGGTAGGGTAGTAATATATCTGCTCCCACATCAAGAGAACCACGTTCCTTGTGATACTGGTAGGGTTTAGTTTGTATTGCCATTAGCTTTAGTGGTAGGATAGTTATTTAACTTTTCCCACATGAACAGAACATCGTCCTCGTGATACTGATAGAGTATATTTTGTATAGCCATTAGCCTTAGTGGTAGGATAGTTATATAAGTGCTCCCACATCAAGAGAAGATCATCCTCGTGATACTGCTAGAGTTTAGTTTGTATAGCCATTAGCTTTAGTGGTAGAATAGTTAACTTCTCCCACATCAGGAGAATATCGCCCTCGTGATACTGATAGAGCTTTGCTTGTATAGCCATTAGCCTTAGTGGTAGGATAGTTATATAACTGCTCCCACATCAAGAGAACATCGTCCTAGTGATACTGATAGATTTTAACTTGTATAGCCATTAGCTTTAGTCGTAGGATAGTAATATAACTGCTCCCGCATCAAAAGAACATCGTGCTCGTGATACTGATAGAGCTTAGTTTGTATAGCCATTGGCCCTAGTGGTAGGATAGTTATATAACTGCTCCCACACAAAGAGAACTTCGTCCTGATGATACTGATAGAGTTTAGTTTGTATAGCCATTAGCTTTAGTGGTAGGATTGTTATATAACTGCTCCCACATCAAGAGAACTTCGTCCTCGGGATACTGATATATTTTAGTTTATATAGCCCTTAGCCTTAGTGTTAGGATAGTTTTATAACTCCTCCCACATCAAGAGAACATCGTCCTGGTGATACTGATAGAGTTTAGTTTGTATAGCCATTAGCTTTAGTGGTAAGATAGTAATATAACTGCTCCCGCATCAAGAGAACATCGTCCTCGTGATACTGATATATTTTAGTTTATATAGCCCTTAGCCTTATTGTTAGGATAGTTATATATCTGCTCCCACATCAAGAGAACATCGTCCTCGTGATACTGATAGAGTATAGTTTGCAATGCCAGTAGCATTAGTGGTAGGATAGTTATATTACTGCTTCCAAATGAAGACAACGTCGTCCTCGTGATACTGATAGAGTTTAGTTTGTATATCCATTAGCTTTAGTGGTAGGATTGTCATATAACTGCTCCCGCATCAAGAGAACTTCGTCCTCGTGATACTGACATATTTTAGTTTATATAGCCCTTAGCCTTAGTGGTAGGATAGTTATATAACTGCTCCCACATCAAGAGAACATCGTCCCTAGTGATACTGATAGAGTTTAGTTTGTATAGCCATTAGCTTTCGTGGTAAGATAGTAATATAACTGCCCCCGCATCAAGAGAACATCGTCCTCGTGATACTGATAGATTTTAGTTTTTATATCAATTAGCTTTAGTGGTAGGATAGTACTATAACAGCTCCCACATCAAGAGACTCTCGTCCATGTGATAGTGGTAGGGTTTAGTTTTTAATGCCAGTAGCTTTAGTGGTAGGATAGTTATATAACTGCTTCCAAATCAAGAGAACATCGTCCTCGTGATACTGATATATTTCAGTTTATATAGCCCTTAGCCTTGCTGGTAGGATAGTTATATAACTGCTCCCACATCAAGAGAACATCGTCCTCGTGATACTGATAAAGTTTAGTTTATATAGCCCTTAGCCTTAGTGGTAGGATAGTTATATAACTGCTCCCACATCAAGAGAACATCGTCCTCGTGATGCTGATAGAGTTTAGTTTGTATAGCCATTAGCCTTAGTGGTAGGATAGTTATATAACTGCACCCACACAAAGAGAACATCGTCCTGATGATACTGATAGATTTTAGTTTGTATAGCCATTAGCCCTAGTGGTAGGATAGTTATATAACTGCTCCCACATAAAGACAATATCTTGCTCGTGATACTGATTGAGCTTAGTATGTATAGCCATTAGCCTTAGCGGTAGTATAGTAATATAACTGCTCCCACATCAGGAGAACATCGTCCTCGTGATACTGATAGAGTTTAGTTTGTATAGCCATTAGCCTTAGTGGTATGATAGTTATATAACTGCTCCCACATCAAGAGGATATCGTCCTCGTAATACAGATAGAGTTTAGTTTGTATAGCCATTAGCTATAGTGGTAATATAGTTATATAACTGTTCCCACATCACGATAATATCGTCCTCGTGGTACTGATAGAGTTTAGTTTGTATAGCCGTTAGATTTAATGGTAGGGTAGTAATATAACTGCTCCCACTTCAAGAGAAAGGCATCCCCGTGATACTGAGAGAGTTTAGTTTGTATAGCCATTAGCTTTAGTGGTAGGATAGTAATATAACTGCTCCCGCATCAAGAGAACTTCGTCCTCGTGATACTGATATATTTTAGTTTATATAGCCCTTAGACTTAGTGTTAGGATAGTTATATATCTGCTCCCACATCAAGAGAACATCGTCCTGGTGATACTGATAGAGTTTAGTGTGTATAGCCATTTGCTTTAGTGGTAAGATAGTAATATAACTGCTCCCGCATCAAGAGAACATCGTCCTCGTGATACTGATATATTTTAGTTTATATAGCCCTTAGCCTTAGTGTTAGGATAGATATATAACTGCTCCCACATCAAGAGAACGTCGTCCTCGTGATACGGATAGATTCTAATTTGTATAGCCATTTGCCTTAGTGGTACTATAGTTATATAACGGCTCCCACATCAAGAGAACGTTATATAATTGCTCCCGCATCAAGAGAACATCGTCCTCGTGATACTGATAGATTTTAGTTTGTATAGCCATTAGCCTTTGTGGTAGGATAGTTATATAACTGCTCCCACATCAAGAGAACATCGTCGTTGTGATACTAATAGAGTTTAGTTTGTATAGCCATTAGCTTTAGTGGTAGGGTAGTAATATAACTGCTCCTACATCAAGAGAACCACGTCCTTGTGATACTGGTAGGGTTTAGTTTGTATAGCCATTAGCTTTAGTGGTAGGATAGTTATTTAACTTTTCCCACATGAAGAGAACATCGTCCTCGTGATACTGATAGAGTATATTTTGTATAGCTATTAGCCTTAGTGGTAGGATAGTTATATAAGTGCTCCCACATCAAGAGAAGATCATCCTCGTGATACTGATAGAGTTTAGTTTGTATAGCCATTAGCTTTAGTGGTAGAATAGTTAACTGCTCCCACATCAGGAGAATATCGTCCTCGTGATACTTATAGATCTTTGCTTGTATAGCCATTAGCCTTAGTGGTAGGATAGTTATATAACTGCTCCCAAATCAAGAGAACGTCGTCCTAGTGATACTGATAGATTTTAGTTTGTATAGCCAATAGCTTTAGTGGTAGGATAGTTATATGACTGCTCCCACATCAAGAGAACATCGTCCACGTGACACTGATAGATTTTAGTTTTTATATCCATTAGCTTTAGTGGTAGGATAATGCTATAACTGCTCCCACATCATGAGAACCTCGTCCATGTGATAGTGGTAGGGTTTAGTTTGTAATGCCAGTAGCTTTAGTGGTAGGATTGTTATATTACTGCTTCCAAATCAAGAGAACATCGTCCACGTGATACTGATAGAGTATAGTTTGTAATGCCAGTAGCTTTAGTGGTAGGATAGTTATATAACTGCTTCTAAATCAAGAGAACATCGTCCTCGTGATACTGATAGAGTTTAGTTTGTATAGCCATTAGCTTTAGTGGTAGGATTGTTATATAACTGCTCCCACATCAAGAGAACTTCGTCCTCGTGATACTGATATATTTTTGTTTACATAGCCCTTAGCCTTAGTGGTAGGATAGTTATAAAACTGCTCCCACATCAAGAGAACATAGTCCCTAGTGATACTGATAGAGTTTAGTTTGTATAGCCATTAGTTTTATTGGTAGGATTGTTATATATCTGCTCCGACATCAAGAGATCTTCGTCCTCGTGATACTGATATATTTTAGTTTATATAGCCCTTAGCCTTAGTGGTAGGATAGTTATATAACTGCTCCCACATCAGGAGAACATCGTCCTCGTCATACTGATAGGGTATAGTTTGTAATGCCAGTAGCTTTAGTGGTAGGATAGTTATATAACTGCTTCCAAATCAAGAGAACATGGTCCTCGTGATACTGATAGAGTTTAGTTTGTATATCCATTAGCTTTAGTGGTAGGATTGTTATATAACTGCTCCCACATCAAGAGATCATCGTCCTCGTGATACTGATATATTTTAGTTTATATAGCCCTTAGCCTTAGTGGTAGGATAGTTGTATAACTGCTCCCACATCAAGAGAACATCGTCCTCGTGATACGGATAGAGTATAGTTCGTAATGCCAGTAGCTTTAGTAGTAGGATAGTTATATAACTGCTTCCAAATCAAGAGAACATCATCCTCGTGATACTGATAGAATTTAGTTTGTATAGCCATTAGCTTTAGTGGTAGGATTGTTATATAACTTCTCCCACATCAAGAGAACTTCGTCCTCGTGATACTGATATATTTTAGTTTATATAGCCCGTAGCCTTAGTGGTACGATAGTTATATATCTGCTCCCACATCAAGAGAACATCGTCCTCGTGATACTGATAGAGTATAGTTTGTATTGCCTGTGGCTTTAGTGGTAGGATAGTTATATAACTGCCTCCAAATCAAGAGAACGTCGTCCTCGTGATACTGATAGAGTTTAGTTTGTATAGCCATTAGCCTTAGTGGTAGGATAGTTATACAACTGCTCCCACATAAAGAGAATAACGTGCTCGTGATACTGATAGAGCTTAGTATGTATAGCCATTAGCGTTAGCGGTAGTATAGTAATATAACTGCTCCCACATCAAGAGAACATCGTCCTAGTGATACTGATAGATTTTAGTTTGTATAGCCATTAGCCTTAGTGGTAGGATAGTTATATAACTGCTCCCACATCAAGAGATCTTCGTCCTCGTGATACTGATATATTTTAGTTTATATAGCCCTTAGCCTTAGTGGTAGGATAGTTATATAACTGCTCCCACATCAGGAGAACGTCGTCCTCGTGATACTGATAGAGTATAGTTTGTAATGCCAGTAGTTTTAGTGGTAGGATTGTTATATAACTGCTTCCAAATCAAGAGAACATCGTCCTCGTGATACTGATAGAGTTTAGTTTGTATAGCCATTAGCTTTAGTGGTAGGTTTGTTATATAACTGCTCCCACATCAAGAGATCTTCGTCCTCGTGATACTGATATAATTTAGTTTATATAGCCCTTAGCCTTAGTGGTGGGATAGTTGTATAACTGCTCCCACATCAAGAGAACATCGTCCTCGTGATACTGATAGAGTATAGTTTGTAATGCCAGTAGCTTTAGTGGTAGGATAGTTATATAACTGCTTCCATATCGAGAGAACATCGTCCTCGTGATACTGAGAGAGTTTAGTTTGTATAGCCATTAGCTTTAGTGGTAGGATTGTTATATAACTGCTTTCACATCAAGAGAACTTCGTCCTCGTTATACTGATATATTTTAGTTTATATAGCCCTTAGCGTTATTGGTAGGATAGATATATATCTGCTCCCACATCAAGAGAACATCGTCCTCGTGATACTGATAGAGTATAGTTTGTAATGCCAGTAGCTTTAGTGGTAGGATAGTTATATAACTGCTTCCAAATCAAGAGAACATCGTCCTCGTGATACTGATAGAGTTTAGTTTGTATAGCCATTAGCTTTAGTGGTAGGATTGATATATAACTGCTCCCACATCAAGAGAACTTCGTCCTCGTGATACTGATATATTTTAGTTTACATAGCCCTTAGCCTTAGTGGTAGGAGAGTTATATCACTGCTCCCACATCAAGAGAACATAGTCCCTAGTGATACTGATAGAGTTTAGTTTGTATAGCCATTAGCTTTATTGGTAGGATTGTTATATAACTGCTCCCACTTCAAGAGATCTTCGTCCTCGTGATACTGATATATTTTAGTTTATATAGCCCTTAGCCTTAGTGGTAGGATAGTTATATAACTGCTCCCACATAAGGAGAACATCGTCCACGTGATACTGATAGAGTTTAGTTTGTATAGCCATTAGCCTTAGTGGTAGGATAGTACTATAACTGCTCCCACATCAAGAGAACCTCGTCCATGTGATAGTGGTAGGGTTTAGTTTGTAATGCCAGTAGCTTTAGTTGTAGGATAGTTATATAACTGCTTCCAAATCAAGAGAACATCGTCCTCGTGATCCTGATAGAGTTTAGTTTGTATAGCCATTAGCTTTATTGGTAGGATTGTTATATAACTGCTCCCAAATCAAGAGATCTTCGTCCTCGTGATACTGATATATTTTAGTTTATCTAGCTCTTAGCCTTAGTGGTAGGATAGTTGTATAACTGCTCCCACATCAAGAGAACATCGTCCTCGTGATACTGAGAGAGTATAGTTTGTAATGCCAGTAGCTTTAGTGTTAGGATAGTTATATAACTGCTTCCAAATCAAGAGAAGATCGTCCTCGTTATACTGATAGAGTTTAGTTTGTATAGCCATTAGCCTTAGTGGTAGGATAGTTATATAACTGCTTCCACATAAAGAGAATATCGTGCTCGTGATACTGATAGAGTTTAGTATGCATAGCCATTAGCCTTAGCGGTAGTATAGTAATATAACTGCTCCCACATCAAGAAAACATCGTCCTCGTGATACTGATAGAGTTTAGTTTGTATAGCCATTAGCCTTAGTGGTACGATAATTATATAACTGCTCGCACATCAAGAGAACATCGTCCTCGTGATACAGATAGAGTTTAGTTTGTATAGCCCTTAGCCTTAGTGGTAGGATAGTTATATAACTGCTCCCACATCAGGAGAACATCGTCCTCGTGATACTGATATAGTTTAGTTTGTATAGCCATTAGCCTTAGTGGTAAGATAGTTATATAACTGCTCCCACATCAAGAGAACATCGTCCTCGTGATACAGATTGGGTTTAGTTTGTGGAGCCATTAGCTTTAGTGGTAATATAGTTATATACGTTCCCACATCACGACAATATCGTCCTCGTGATACTGATAGAGTTTAGTTTGTATAGCCGTTAGTTTTAATGGTAGGGTAGTAATATAACTGCTCCCACATCAAGAGAACATCATCCCCGTGATACTGATAGAGATTAGTTTGTATAGCCATTAGCTTTAGTGGTAGGATAGTAATATAACTGCTCCCGCGTCAAGAGAATATCGTCCTCGTGATACTGATAGAGTTTAGTTTGTATAGCCATTAGCCTTAGTGGTAGGATAGTTATATAACTGCTCCCACACAAAGAGAACATCGTCCTGATGATACTGATAAAGTTTAGTTTGTATAGCCATTAGCCTTAGTTATAGGATTGTTATATAACTGCTCCCACATCAAGAGAATATCGTCCTCGTGATACAGATAGAGTTTAGGTTGTATAGCCATTAGCTTTAGTGGTAATATAGTTATATAACTGTTCCCATATCACGATAATATCGTCCTCGTGGTACTGATAGAGTTTGGTTTGTATAGCCGTTAGATTTAATGTTAGGGTAGTAATATAACTTCTCCCACATCAAGAGACCATCATCCCCGTGATACTGATAGAGATTAGATTGTATAGACATTAGCTTTAGTGGTACGATAGTTATATAACTGCTCCCACGTAAAGACAATATCGTGCTCGTGATACTGATTGAGCATAGTATGTATAGCCATTAGCCTTAGCGGTAGTATAGTAATATAACTGCTCCCACATCAGGAGAACATCGTCCTCGTGATACTGATAGAGTTTAGTTTGTATAGCCATTAGCCTTAGTGGTATGATAGTTATATAACTGCTCCCACATCAAGAAGATATCGTCCTCGTGATACAGATAGAGTTTAGTTTGTATAGCCATTAGCTATAGTTGTATTATAGTTATATAACTGTTCCCACATCACGATAATATCGTCCTCGTGGTACTGATAGAGTTTAGTTTGTATAGCCGTTAGATTTAATGGTAGGGTAGTAATATAACTGCTCCCACATCAAGAGAAAATCATCCCCGTGATACTGAGAGAGTTTAGTTTGTATAGCCATTAGCTTTAGTGGTAGGATAGTAATATAACTGCTCCCGCATCAAAAGAACATCGTGCTCGTGATACTGATAGAGCTTAGTTTGTATAGCCATTAGCTTTAGTGGTAGGATAGTTATGTAACTGCTCCCACACAAAGAGAACTTCGTCCTGATGATACTGATAGAATTTAGTTTGTATAGCAATTAGCTTTAGTGGTAGGATTGTTATATAACTGCTCCCACATCAAGAGAACTTCGTCCTCGTGATACTGATATATTTTAGTGTATATGTAGCCCTTAGACTTAGTGTTAGGATAGTTATATAACTGCTCCCACATCAAGATAACATCGTCCTGGTGATACTGATAGAGTTTAGTTTGTATAGCCATTAGCTTTAGTGGTAAGATAGTTATATAACTGCTCCCACATCAAGAGAACATCGTCATTATGATACTGATAGAGTTTAGTTTGTATAGCAATTTGCTTTAGTGGTAGGGTAGTAATATAACTGCTCCCACATCAAGAGAACCACGTCCTTGTGATACTGGTAGTGTTTAGTTTGTATAGCCATTAGCGTTAGTGGTAGAATAGTTAACTTCTCCCACATCAGGAGAATATCGTCCTCGTGATACTGATAGATTTTAGTTTTTATATCCATTAGCTTTAGTGGTAGGATAATACTATAACTGCTCCCACATCAAGAGAACCTCGTCCATGTGATAGTGGTAGGGTTTAGTTTGTAATGCCAGTAGCTTTAGTGGTAGGATTGTTATATTACTGCTTCCAAATCAAGAGAACATCGTTCACGTGATACTGATAGAGTATAGTTTGTAATGCCAGTAGCTTTAGTGGTAGGATAGTTATATAACTGCTTCTAAATCAAGAGAACATCGTCCTCGTGATACTGATATATTTTAGTTTACATAGCCCTTAGCCTTAGTGGTAGGATAGAAATAAAACTGCTCCCACATCAAGAGAACATAGTCCCTAGTGATACTGATAGAGTTTAGTTTGTATAGCCTTTAGCTTTATTGGTAGGATTGTTATATAACTGCTCCCACATCAAGAGATCTTCGTCCTCGTGATACTGATATATTTTAGTTTATATAGCCCTTAGCCTTAGTGGTAGGATAGTTATATAACTGCTCCCACATCAGGAGAACATCGTCCTCGTGATACTGATAGAGTATAGTTTGTAATGCCAGTAGCTTTTGTGGTAGGATAGTTATATAACTGCTTCCAAATCAAGAGAACATCGTCCTCGTGATACTGATATATTTTAGTTTATATAGCCCTTAGCCTTAGTGGTAGGATAGTTATAAAACTGCTCCCACATCAAGAGAACATAGTCCCTAGAGATACTGATAGAGTTTAGTTTGTATAGCCATTAGCCTTAGTGGTAGGATAGTTATATAACTGCTCCCACATAAAGAGAATAACGTGCTCGTGATACTGATAGAGCTTAGTATGTATAGCCATTAGCCTTAGCGGTAGTATAGTAATATAACTGCTCCCACATCAAGAGAACATCGTCCTGGTGATACTGATAGATTTTAGTTTGTATAGCCATTAGCCTTAGTGGTAGGATAGTTATATAACTGCTCCCACACCAAGAGAACTTCGTCCTCGTGATACTGATATATTTTAGTTTATAGAGCCCTTAGCCTTAGTGGTAGGATAGTTATATAACTGCTCCCACATCAAGAGATCTTCGTCCTCGTGATACTGATATATTTTAGTTTATATAGCCCTTAGCCTTAGTGGTAGGATAGTTATATAACTGCTCCCACATCAAGAGAACTTCGTCCTCGTGATACTGATATATTTTAGTTTACATAGCCCTTAGCCTTAGTGGTAGGATAGTTATAAAACTGCTCCCACATCAAGAGATCATCGTCCTCGTGATACTGATATATTTTAGTTTATACAGCCCTTAGCTTTAGTGGTAGGATAATTGTATAACTGCTCCCACATCAAGAGAACATCGTCCTCGTGATACGGATAGAGTATAGTTTGTAATGCCAGTAGCTTTTGTGGTAGGATAGTTATATAACTGCTTCCAAATCAAGAGAACATCGTCCTCGTGATACTGATATATTTTAGTTTATATAGCCCTTAGCCTTAGTGGTAGGATAGTTGTATAACTGCTCCCACATCAAGAGAACATCGTCCTCGTGATACGGATAGAGTATAGTTTGTAATGCCAGTAGCTTTAGTGGTAGGATAGTTATATAACTGCTTCCAAATCAAGAGAACATCATCCTCGTGATACTGATAGAGTTTAGTTTGTATAGCCATTAGCTTTAGTGGTAGGATAGTTATATGACTGCTCCCACATCAAGAGAACATCGTCCTCGTGATACTGATATATTTTAGTTTATATAGGCCTTAGCCTTAGGGGTAGGATAGTGATATAACTGCTGGCGCATCAAGAGAACATCGTCCTCGTGATACTGATAGAGTTTAGTTTGTATAGCCATTAGCATTAGCGGTAGGATAGTTATATAACTGCTCCCACACAAAGAGAACATCGTCCTGATGACACTGATAGAGTTTAGTTTGTATAGCCATTAGCCTTAGTGGTACGATAGTTATATAACTGCTCGCAAATCAAGAGAACATCGTCCTCGTGATACAGAGAGAGTTTAGTTTGTATAGCCATTAGCTTTAGTGGTAATATAGTTATATAACTGTTCCCACATCACGATAATATCGGCCTCGTGATACTGATAGAGTTTAGTTTGTATAGCCGTTAGATTTAATGGTAGGGTAGTAATATAACTGCTCCCACATCAAGAGAACATCATCCCCGTGATACTGATGGAGTTTAGTTTGTATAGCCGTTAGATTTAATGGTAGGGTAGTAATATAACTGCTCCCACATCAAGAGAACATCATCCCCGTGATACTGATGGAGTTTAGGTTGTATAGCCATTAGCTTTATTGGTAGGGTTGTTATATAACTGCTCCCACATCAAGAGATCTTCGTCCTCGTGATACTGATATATTTTAGTTTATATAGCCCTTAGCCTTAGTGGTAGGATAGTTATATATCTTCTCCCACATCAGGAGAACATCGTCCTCGTGATACTGATAGAGTTTAGTTTGTATAGCCATTAGCCTTAGTGGTAGGATAGTTATATAACTGCTCCCACATAAAGAGAATATCGTGCTCGTGATACTGATAGAGCTTAGTATGTATAGCCATTAGCCTTAGCGGTAGTATAGTAACATAACTGCTCCCACATCAAGAAAACATCGTCCTCGTGATACTGATAGAGTTTAGTTTGTATAGCCATTAGCCTTAGTGGTACGATAGTTATATAACTGCTCGCACATCAAGAGAACATCGTCCTCGTGATACAGAGAGAGTTTAGTTTGTATAGCCATTAGCTTTAGTGGTAATATAGTTATATAACTGTTCCCACATCACGATAATATCGGCCTCGTGATACTGATAGAGTTTAGTTTGTATAGCCGTTAGATTTAATGGTAGGGTAGTAATATAACTGCTCCCACATCAAGAGAACATCATCCCCGTGATACTGATGGAGTTTAGGTTGTATAGCCATTAGCTTTAGTGGTAGGATAGTAATATAACTGCTCCCGCATCAAGAGGACATCGTCGTCGTGATACTGATAGAGTTTAGGTTGTATAGCCATTAGCTTTAGTGGTAGGATAGTAATATAACTGCTCCCGCATCAAGAGAACATCGTCCTCGTGATACTGATAGAGTTTTAGTTTGTATAGCCATTAGCTTTAGTGGTAGGATTGTTATATAACTGCTCCCACATCAAGAGAACATCGTCCTAGTGATACTGATAGATTAATTTGTATAGCCATTAGCTTTATTGGTAGGATAGTTATATGACTGCTCCCACATCAAGAGAACATCGTCCTCGTGATACTGATAGATTAATTTTTTATATCCATTAGCTTTAGTGGTAGGAGAGTACTGTAACTGCTCCCACATCAAGAGAACCTCGTCCATGTGATAGTGGTAGGGTTTAGTTTGTAATGCCAGTAGCTTTAGTGGCAGGATAGTTATATAACTGTTTCCAAATCAAGAGAACATCGTCCTCGTGATACTGATAGAGTTTAGTTTGTACAGCCATTAGCTTTATTGGTAGGATTGTTATATAACTGCTCCCACATCAAGAGATCTTCGTCCTCGTGATACTGATATATTTTAGTTTATATAGCCCTTAGCCTTAGTGGTAGGATAGTTATATAACTGCTCCCAAATCAAGGGAACATCGTCCTCGTGATACTGATAGAGTATAGTTTGTAATGCCAGTAGCTTTAGTTATAGGATTGTTGTATAACTGCTCCCACATCAAGAGAATATCGTCCTCGTGATACAGATAGAGTTTAGTTTGTATAGCCATTAGCTTTATTGGTAGGATAGTAATATAACTGCTCCCGCATCAAGAGAACATCGTCCTCGTGATACTGATAGAGCTTAGTTTGTATAGCCATTAGCCTTAGTGGTAAGATAGTTATATAACTGCTCCCACATCAAGAGAACATCGTCCTCGTGATACAGATTGGGTTTAGTTTGTAAAGCCATTAGCTTTAGTGGTAATATAGTTATATAACTGTTCCCACATCACGACAATATCGTCCTCGTGATACTGATAGAGTTTAGTTTGTACAGCCATTAGCTTTATTGGTAGGATTGTTATATAACTGATCCCACATCAAGAGATCTTCGTCCTCGTGATACTGATATATTTTAGTTTATATAGCCCTTAGCCTTAGTGGTAGGATAGTTATATAACTGCTCCCAAATCAAGGGAACATCGCCCTCGTGATACTGATAGAGTATAGTTTGTAATGCCAGTAGCTTTAGTTATAGGATTGTTGTATAACTGCTCCAGCATCAAGAGGACATCGTCGTCGTGATACTGATAGAGTTTAGGTTGTATAGCCATTAGCTTTAGTGGTAGGATAGTAATATAACTGCTCCCGCATGAAGAGATCATCGTCCTCGTGATACTGATAGAGCTTAGTTTGTATAGCCATTAGCCTTAGTGGTAAGATAGTTATATAACTGCTCCCACACAAAGAGAACATCGTCCTGATGATACTGATAGAGTTTAGTTTGTATAGCCATTAGCTTTAGTTATAGGATTGTTGTATAACTGCTCCCACATCAAGAGAATATCGTCCTCGTGATACAGATAGAGTTTAGTTTGTATAGCCATTAGCTTTAGTGGTAATATAGTTATATAACTGTTCCCATATCACGATAATATCGTCCTCGTGGTACTGATAGAGTTTAGTTTGTATAGCCGTTAGATTTAATGGTAGGGTAGTAATATAACTGCTCCCACATCAAGAGACCATCGTCCCCGTGATACTGATAGAGATTAGTTTGTATAGCCATTAGCTTTAGTGGTAGGATAGTAATATAACTGCTGGCGCATCAAGAGAACGTCATCCTCGTGATACTGGTAGAGTTTAGTTTGTATACCCATTAGCCTTAGTGGTAGGATAGTTATATAACTGCTCCCACACAAAGAGAACATCGTCCTGATGATACTGATAGAGTTTAGTTTGTATAGCCGTTAGCTTTAGTGGTAGGATTGTTATATAACAGCTCCCACATCAAGAGAAATTCGTCCTCGTGCTACTGATATATTTTAGTTTATATAGCCCTTAGCCTTAGGGGTAGGATAGTGATATAACTGCTGGCGCATCAAGAGAACATCGTCCTCGTGATACTGATAGAGTTTAGTTTGTATAGCCATTAGCCTTAGCGGTAGGATAGTTATATAACTGCTCCCACACAAAGAGAACATCGTCCTGATGATACTGACAGAGTTTAGTTTGTATACCCGTTAGCTTTAGTGGTAGGATTGTTATATAACAGCTCCCACATCAAGAGAAATTCGTCCTCGTGCTACTGATATATTTTAGTTTATATAGCCCTTAGCCTTAGGGGTAGGATAGTGATATAACTGCTGGCGCATCAAGAGAACATCGTCCTCGTGATACTGATAGAGTTTAGTTTTTATTGCCATTAGCCTTAGTGGTAGGATAGTACTATAACTGCTCCCACATCAAGAGAACCTCGTCCATGTGATAGTGGTAGGGTTTAGTTTTAATGCCAGTAGCTTTAGTGGTAGGATAGTTATATAACTGCTTCCAAATCAAGAGAACATCGTCCTCGTGATACTGATAGAGTCTAGTTTGTATAGCCATTAGCTTTATTGGTAGGATTGTTATATAACTGCTCCCACATCAAGAGATCTTCGTCCTCGTGATACTGATATATTTTAGTTTATCTAGCCTTAGCCTTAGTGGTAGGATAGTTGTATAACTGCTCCCACATCAAGAGAACATCGTCTTCGTGATACTGATAGAGTATAGTTTGTAATGCCAGTACCTTTCGTGGTAGGATAGTTATACAACTGCTTCCAAATCAAGAGAACATCGTCCTCGTGATACTGATAGAATTTAGTTTGTATAGCCATTAGCTTTAGTGGTAGGATAGTAATATAACTGCTCCCGCATCAAGAGAAGATCGTCCTCGTGATACTGATAGAGTTTAGTTTGTATAGCCATTAGCCTTAGTGGTAAGATAGTTATATAACTGCTCCCACATAAAGAGAATATAGTGCTCGTGATACTGATAGAGCTTACTATGTATAGCCATTAGCCTTAGCGGTAGTATAGTAATATAACTGCTCCCACATCAAGAAAACATCGTCCTCGTGATACTGATATATTTTAGTTTATCTAGCCCTTAGCCTTAGTGGTAGGATAGTTGTATAACTGCTCCCACATCAAGAGAACATCGTCTTCGTGATACTGATAGAGTATAGTTTGTAATGCCAGTAGCTTTAGTGGTAGGATAGTTATATAACTGCCTCCAAATCAAGAGAACATCGTCCTCGTGATACTGATAGAATTTAGTTTGTATAGCCATTAGTTTTAGTGGTAGGATAGTAATATAACTGCTCCCGCATCAAGAGAACATCGTCCTCGTGATACTGGTAGAGTTTAGTTTGTATAGCCATTGGCCTTAGTGGTAGGATAGTTATATAACTGCTCCCACCAAAGAGAACATCGTCCTGATGATACTGATAGAGTTTAGTTTGTATAGCCATTAGCTTTATTGGTAGGATTGTTATATAACTGCTCCCACATCAAGAGATCTTCGTCCTCGTGATACTGATATATTTTAGTTTATATAGCCCTTAGCCTTAGTGGTAGGATAGTTATATAACTGTTCCCACATCAAGGGAACATCGTCCTCGTGATACTGATAGAGTATAGTTTTTAATGCCAGTATCTTTAGTGGTAGGATAGTTATATAACTGCTTCCAAACCAAGAGAACATCGTCCTCGTGATACGGATAGAGTTTAGTTTGTATAGCCATTAGCTTTAGTGGTAGGATTGTTATATAACTGCTCCCACATCAAGAAAACTTCGTCCTCGTGATACTGATATATTTTAGTTTATATAGCCCTTAGCGTTAGTGGTAGGATAGTTATATAACTGCTCCCACATCAAGAGAACATAGTCCCTAGTGATACTGATAGAGTTTAGTTTGTATAGCCATTGGCTTTATTGGTAGGATAGTAATATAACTGCTCCCGCATCAAGAGAACATCGTCGTCGTGATACTGATAGAGCTTAGTATGTATAGCCATTCGCCTTAGCGGTAGTATAGTAATATAACTGCTCCCACATCAAGAGAACATCGTCCTCGTGATACTGATAGAGTTTAGTTTGTATAACCATTAGCCTTAGTTGTAGGATTGTTATATAACTGCTCCCACATCAAGAGAATATCGTCCTCGTGATACAGATAGAGTTTAGTTTGTATAGCCGTTAGTTTTAATGGTAGGGTAGTAATATAACTGCTCCCACATCAAGAGAACATCATCCCCGTGATACTGATAGAGATTAGTTTGTATAGCCATTAGCTTTAGTGGTAGGATAGTTATATAACTGCTTCCAAATCAAGAGAACATCGTCCTCGTGATACAGATTGGGTTTACTTTGTAAAGCCATTAGCTTTAGTGGTAATATAGTTATATAACGTTCCCACATCACGACAATATCGTCCTCGTGATACTGATAGATTTTAGTTTGTATAGCCGTTAGTTTTAATGGTAGGGTAGTAATATAACTGCTCCCACATCAAGAGAACATCATCCCCGTGATACTGATAGAGATTAGTTTGTATAGCCATTAGCTTTAGTGGTAGGATAGTAATATAACTGCTCCCGCGTCAAGAGAATATCGTCCTCGTGATACTGATAGAGTTTAGTTTGTATAGCCATTAGCCTTAGTGGTAGGATAGTTATATAACTGCTCCCACACAAAGAGAACATCGTCCTGATGATACTGATAGAGTTTAGTTTGTATAGCCATTAGCCTTAGTTATAGGATTGTTATATAACTGCTCCCACATCAAGAGAATATCGTCCTCGTGATACAGATAGAGTTTAGTTTGTATAGCCATTAGCTTTAGTGGTAATATAGTTATATAACTGTTCCCATATCACGATAATATCGTCCTCGTGGTACTGATAGAATTTGGTTTGTATAGCCGTCAGATTTAATGTTAGGGTAGTAATATAACTGCTCCCACATCAAGAGACCATCATCCCCGTGATACTGATAGAGATTAGTTTGTATAGACATTAGCTTTAGTGGTAGGATAGTAATATAACTGCTGCCGCATCAAGAGAACATCGTCCTCGTGATACTAATAGAGTTTAGTTTGTATAGCCATTAGCCTTAGTGGTAGGATAGTTATACAACTGCTCCCACGCAAAGAGAACATCGTCCTGATGATACTGATAGAGTTTAGTTTGTATAGCCGTTAGCTTTAGTGGCAGGATTGTTATGTAACTGCTCCCACACCAAGAGAACTTCGTCCTCGTGATACTGATATATTTTAGTTTATATAGCCCTTAGCCTTAGTGGTAGGATATTTATATATCTGCTCCCACATCAGGAGAACATCGTCCTCGTGACACTGATAGAGTATAGTTTGTAATGCGAGTAGCTTTAGTGGTAGGATAGTTATATAACTGCTTCCAAATCAAGAGAACATCGTCCTCGTGATACTGATAGAGTTTAGTTTGTATAGCCATTAGCTTTAGTGGTAGGATTGTTATATAACTGCTCCCACATCAAGAGAACTTCGTCCTCGTGATACTGATATATTTTAGTTTATATAGCCGTTAGCCTTAGTGGTAAGATAGTTATATATCTGCTCCCACATCAAGAGAACATCGTCCTCGTGATACTGATAGTGTGTAGTTTGTATTGCCATTAGCTTTAGTGGTAGGATTGTTATTTAACTGCTCCCACATCAAGAGAACTTCGTCTTCGTGATACTGATATATTTTAGTTTATATAACCCTTAGCCTTAGTGGTAGGATAGTTATATAACTGCTCCCACATCAAGAGAACGTCGTCCTCGTGATACGGATAGATTCTAATTTGTATAGTCATTTGCCTTATTGATGCTATAGTTATATAACGGCTCCCACATCAAGAGAACGTTATATAATTGCTCCCGCATCAAGGGAACATCGTCGTCGTGATACAGATAGATTTTAGTTTGTATAGCCATTAGCCATTGTGGTAGGATAGTAATATAACTGCTGGCGCATCAAGAGAACGTCGTCCTCGTGATACTGATAGAGTTTAGTTTGTATACCCATTAGCCTTAGTGGTAGGATAGTTATATAACTGCTCCCACACAAAGAGAACATCGTCCTGATGATACTGATAGAGTTTAGTTTGTATAGCCGTTAGCTTTAGTGGTAGGATTGTTATATAACAGCTCCCACATCAAGAGAAATTCGTCCTCGTGCTACTGATATATTTTAGTTTATATAGCCCTTAGCCTTAGGGGTAGGATAGTGATATAACTGCTGGCGCATCAAGATAACATCGTCCTCGTGATACTGATAGAGTTTAGTTTGTATAGCCATTAGCCTTAGCGGTAGGATAGTTATATAACTGCTCCCACACAAAGAGAACATCGTCCTGATGATAGTGACAGAGTTTAGTTTGTATACCCGTTAGCTTTAGTGGTAGGATTGTTATATAACAGCTCCCACATCAAGAGAAATTCGTCCTCGTGCTACTGATATATTTTAGTTTATATAGCCCTTAGCCTTAGGGGTAGGATAGTGATATAACTGCTGGCGCATCAAGAGAACATCGTCCTCGTGATACTGATAGAGTTTAGTTTGTATTGCCATTAGCCTTAGTGGTAGGATAGTACTATAACTGCTCCCACATCAAGAGAACCTCGTCCATGTGATAGTGGTAGGGTTTAGTTTGTAATGCCAGTAGCTTTAGTGGTAGGATAGTTATATAACTGCTTCCAAATCAAGAGAACATCGTCCTCGTGATACTGATAGAGTTTAGTTTGTATAGCCATTAGCTTTATTGCTAGGATTGTTATATAACTGCTCCCACATCAAGAGATCTTCGTCCTCGTGATACTGATATATTTTAGTTTATCTAGCCTTAGCCTTAGTGGTAGGATAGTTGTATAACTGCTCCCACATCAAGAGAACATCGTCTTCGTGATACTGATAGAGTATAGTTTGTAATGCCAGTAGCCTTCGTGGTAGGATAGTTATATAACTGCTTCCAAATCAAGAGAACATCGTCCTCGTGATACTGATAGAATTTAGTTTGTATAGCCATTAGCTTTAGTGGTAGGATAGTAATATAACTGCTCCGGCATCAAGAGAAGATCGTCCTCGTGATACTGATAGAGTTTAGTTTGTATAGCCATTAGCCTTAGTGGTAAGATAGTTATATAACTGCTCCCACATAAAGAGAATATAGTGCTCGTGATACTGATAGAGCTTACTATGTATAGCCATTAGCCTTAGCGGTAGTATAGTAATATAACTGCTCCCACATCAAGAAAACATCGTCCTCGTGATACTGATATATTTTAGTTTATCTAGCCCTTAGCCTTAGTGGTAGGATAGTTGTATAACTGCTCCCACATCAAGAGAACATCGTCTTCGTGATACTGATAGAGTATAGTTTGTAATGCCAGTAGCTTTAGTGGTAGGATAGTTATATAACTGCTTCCAAATCAAGAGAACATCGTCCTCGTGATACTGATAGAATTTAGTTTGTATAGCCATTAGTTTTAGTGGTAGGATAGTAATATAACTGCTCCCGCATCAAGAGAACATCGTCCTCGTGATACTGGTAGAGTTTAGTTTGTATAGCCATTGGCCTTAGTGGTAGGATAGTTATATAACTGCTCCCACCAAAGAGAACATCGTCCTGATGATACTGATAGAGTTTAGTTTGTATAGCCATTAGCTTTATTGGTAGGATTGTTATATAACTGCTCCCACATCAAGAGATCTTCGTCCTCGTGATACTGATATACTTTAGTTTATATAGCCCTTAGCCTTAGTGGTAGGATAGTTATATAACTGCTCCCACATCAAGGGAACATCGTCCTCGTGATACTGATAGAGTATAGTTTTTAATGCCAGTATCTTTCGTGGTTGGATAGTTATATAACTGCTTCCAAACCAAGAGAACATCGTCCTCGTGATACGGATAGAGTTTAGTTTGTATAGCCATTAGCTTTAGTGGTAGGATTGTTATATAACTGCTCCCACATCAAGAAAACTTCGTCCTCGTGATACTGATATATTTTAGTTTATATAGCCCTTAGCGTTAGTGGTAGGATAGTTATATAACTGCTCCCACATCAAGAGAACATAGTCCCTAGTGATACTGATAGAGTTTAGTTTGTATAGCCATTGGCTTTATTGGTAGGATAGTAATATAACTGCTCCCGCATCAAGAGAACATCGTCGTCGTGATACTGATAGAGCTTAGTATGTATAGCCATTCGCCTTAGCGGTAGTATAGTAATATAACTGCTCCCACATCAAGAGAACATCGTCCTCGTGATACTGATAGAGTTTAGTTTGTATAACCATTAGCCTTAGTTGTAGGATTGTTATATAACTGCTCCCACATCAAGAGAATATCGTCCTCGTGATACAGATAGAGTTTAGTTTGTATAGCCGTTAGTTTTAATGGTAGGGTAGTAATATAACTGCTCCCACATCAAGAGAACATCATCCCCGTGATACTGATAGAGATTAGTTTGTATAGCCATTAGCTTTAGTGGTAGGATAGTTATATAACTGCTTCCAAATCAAGAGAACATCGTCCTCGTGATACAGATTGGGTTTACTTTGTAAAGCCATTAGCTTTAGTGGTAATATAGTTATATAACGTTCCCACATCACGACAATATCGTCCTCGTGATACTGATAGATTTTAGTTTGTATAGCCGTTAGTTTTAATGGTAGGGTAGTAATATAACTGCTCCCACATCAAGAGAACATCATCCCCGTGATACTGATAGAGATTAGTTTGTATAGCCATTAGCTTTAGTGGTAGGATAGTAATATAACTGCTCCCGCGTCAAGAGAATATCGTCCTCGTGATACTGATAGAGTTTAGTTTGTATAGCCATTAGCCTTAGTGGTAGGATAGTTATATAACTGCTCCCACACAAAGAGAACATCGTCCTGATGATACTGATAGAGTTTAGTTTGTATAGCCATTAGCCTTAGTTATAGGATTGTTATATAACTGCTCCCACATCAAGAGAATATCGTCCTCGTGATACAGATAGAGTTTAGTTTGTATAGCCATTAGCTTTAGTGGTAATATAGTTATATAACTGTTCCCATATCACGATAATATCGTCCTCGTGGTACTGATAGAATTTGGTTTGTATAGCCGTCAGATTTAATGTTAGGGTAGTAATATAACTGCTCCCACATCAAGAGACCATCATCCCCGTGATACTGATAGAGATTAGTTTGTATAGACATTAGCTTTAGTGGTAGGATAGTAATATAACTGCTGCCGCATCAAGAGAACATCGTCCTCGTGATACTAATAGAGTTTAGTTTGTATAGCCATTAGCCTTAGTGGTAGGATAGTTATACAACTGCTCCCACGCAAAGAGAACATCGTCCTGATGATACTGATAGAGTTTAGTTTGTATAGCCGTTAGCTTTAGTGGCAGGATTGTTATGTAACTGCTCCCACACCAAGAGAACTTCGTCCTCGTGATACTGATATATTTTAGTTTATATAGCCCTTAGCCTTAGTGGTAGGATATTTATATATCTGCTCCCACATCAGGAGAACATCGTCCTCGTGACACTGATAGAGTATAGTTTGTAATGCGAGTAGCTTTAGTGGTAGGATAGTTATATAACTGCTTCCAAATCAAGAGAACATCGTCCTCGTGATACTGATAGAGTTTAGTTTGTATAGCCATTAGCTTTAGTGGTAGGATTGTTATATAACTGCTCCCACATCAAGAGAACTTCGTCCTCGTGATACTGATATATTTTAGTTTATATAGCCGTTAGCCTTAGTGGTAAGATAGTTATATATCTGCTCCCACATCAAGAGAACATCGTCCTCGTGATACTGATAGTGTGTAGTTTGTATTGCCATTAGCTTTAGTGGTAGGATTGTTATTTAACTGCTCCCACATCAAGAGAACTTCGTCTTCGTGATACTGATATATTTTAGTTTATATAACCCTTAGCCTTAGTGGTAGGATAGTTATATAACTGCTCCCACATCAAGAGAACGTCGTCCTCGTGATACGGATAGATTCTAATTTGTATAGTCATTTGCCTTATTGATGCTATAGTTATATAACGGCTCCCACATCAAGAGAACGTTATATAATTGCTCCCGCATCAAGGGAACATCGTCGTCGTGATACAGATAGATTTTAGTTTGTATAGCCATTAGCCATTGTGGTAGGATAGTAATATAACTGCTGGCGCATCAAGAGAACGTCGTCCTCGTGATACTGATAGAGTTTAGTTTGTATACCCATTAGCCTTAGTGGTAGGATAGTTATATAACTGCTCCCACACAAAGAGAACATCGTCCTGATGATACTGATAGAGTTTAGTTTGTATAGCCGTTAGCTTTAGTGGTAGGATTGTTATATAACAGCTCCCACATCAAGAGAAATTCGTCCTCGTGCTACTGATATATTTTAGTTTATATAGCCCTTAGCCTTAGGGGTAGGATAGTGATATAACTGCTGGCGCATCAAGATAACATCGTCCTCGTGATACTGATAGAGTTTAGTTTGTATAGCCATTAGCCTTAGCGGTAGGATAGTTATATAACTGCTCCCACACAAAGAGAACATCGTCCTGATGATAGTGACAGAGTTTAGTTTGTATACCCGTTAGCTTTAGTGGTAGGATTGTTATATAACAGCTCCCACATCAAGAGAAATTCGTCCTCGTGCTACTGATATATTTTAGTTTATATAGCCCTTAGCCTTAGGGGTAGGATAGTGATATAACTGCTGGCGCATCAAGAGAACATCGTCCTCGTGATACTGATAGAGTTTAGTTTGTATTGCCATTAGCCTTAGTGGTAGGATAGTACTATAACTGCTCCCACATCAAGAGAACCTCGTCCATGTGATAGTGGTAGGGTTTAGTTTGTAATGCCAGTAGCTTTAGTGGTAGGATAGTTATATAACTGCTTCCAAATCAAGAGAACATCGTCCTCGTGATACTGATAGAGTTTAGTTTGTATAGCCATTAGCTTTATTGCTAGGATTGTTATATAACTGCTCCCACATCAAGAGATCTTCGTCCTCGTGATACTGATATATTTTAGTTTATCTAGCCTTAGCCTTAGTGGTAGGATAGTTGTATAACTGCTCCCACATCAAGAGAACATCGTCTTCGTGATACTGATAGAGTATAGTTTGTAATGCCAGTAGCCTTCGTGGTAGGATAGTTATATAACTGCTTCCAAATCAAGAGAACATCGTCCTCGTGATACTGATAGAATTTAGTTTGTATAGCCATTAGCTTTAGTGGTAGGATAGTAATATAACTGCTCCGGCATCAAGAGAAGATCGTCCTCGTGATACTGATAGAGTTTAGTTTGTATAGCCATTAGCCTTAGTGGTAAGATAGTTATATAACTGCTCCCACATAAAGAGAATATAGTGCTCGTGATACTGATAGAGCTTACTATGTATAGCCATTAGCCTTAGCGGTAGTATAGTAATATAACTGCTCCCACATCAAGAAAACATCGTCCTCGTGATACTGATATATTTTAGTTTATCTAGCCCTTAGCCTTAGTGGTAGGATAGTTGTATAACTGCTCCCACATCAAGAGAACATCGTCTTCGTGATACTGATAGAGTATAGTTTGTAATGCCAGTAGCTTTAGTGGTAGGATAGTTATATAACTGCTTCCAAATCAAGAGAACATCGTCCTCGTGATACTGATAGAATTTAGTTTGTATAGCCATTAGTTTTAGTGGTAGGATAGTAATATAACTGCTCCCGCATCAAGAGAACATCGTCCTCGTGATACTGGTAGAGTTTAGTTTGTATAGCCATTGGCCTTAGTGGTAGGATAGTTATATAACTGCTCCCACCAAAGAGAACATCGTCCTGATGATACTGATAGAGTTTAGTTTGTATAGCCATTAGCTTTATTGGTAGGATTGTTATATAACTGCTCCCACATCAAGAGATCTTCGTCCTCGTGATACTGATATACTTTAGTTTATATAGCCCTTAGCCTTAGTGGTAGGATAGTTATATAACTGCTCCCACATCAAGGGAACATCGTCCTCGTGATACTGATAGAGTATAGTTTTTAATGCCAGTATCTTTCGTGGTTGGATAGTTATATAACTGCTTCCAAACCAAGAGAACATCGTCCTCGTGATACGGATAGAGTTTAGTTTGTATAGCCATTAGCTTTAGTGGTAGGATTGTTATATAACTGCTCCCACATCAAGAAAACTTCGTCCTCGTGATACTGATATATTTTAGTTTATATAGCCCTTAGCGTTAGTGGTAGGATAGTTATATAACTGCTCCCACATCAAGAGAACATAGTCCCTAGTGATACTGATAGAGTTTAGTTTGTATAGCCATTGGCTTTATTGGTAGGATAGTAATATAACTGCTCCCGCATCAAGAGAACATCGTCGTCGTGATACTGATAGAGCTTAGTATGTATAGCCATTCGCCTTAGCGGTAGTATAGTAATATAACTGCTCCCACATCAAGAGAACATCGTCCTCGTGATACTGATAGAGTTTAGTTTGTATAACCATTAGCCTTAGTTGTAGGATTGTTATATAACTGCTCCCACATCAAGAGAATATCGTCCTCGTGATACAGATAGAGTTTAGTTTGTATAGCCGTTAGTTTTAATGGTAGGGTAGTAATATAACTGCTCCCACATCAAGAGAACATCATCCCCGTGATACTGATAGAGATTAGTTTGTATAGCCATTAGCTTTAGTGGTAGGATAGTTATATAACTGCTTCCAAATCAAGAGAACATCGTCCTCGTGATACAGATTGGGTTTACTTTGTAAAGCCATTAGCTTTAGTGGTAATATAGTTATATAACGTTCCCACATCACGACAATATCGTCCTCGTGATACTGATAGATTTTAGTTTGTATAGCCGTTAGTTTTAATGGTAGGGTAGTAATATAACTGCTCCCACATCAAGAGAACATCATCCCCGTGATACTGATAGAGATTAGTTTGTATAGCCATTAGCTTTAGTGGTAGGATAGTAATATAACTGCTCCCGCGTCAAGAGAATATCGTCCTCGTGATACTGATAGAGTTTAGTTTGTATAGCCATTAGCCTTAGTGGTAGGATAGTTATATAACTGCTCCCACACAAAGAGAACATCGTCCTGATGATACTGATAGAGTTTAGTTTGTATAGCCATTAGCCTTAGTTATAGGATTGTTATATAACTGCTCCCACATCAAGAGAATATCGTCCTCGTGATACAGATAGAGTTTAGTTTGTATAGCCATTAGCTTTAGTGGTAATATAGTTATATAACTGTTCCCATATCACGATAATATCGTCCTCGTGGTACTGATAGAATTTGGTTTGTATAGCCGTCAGATTTAATGTTAGGGTAGTAATATAACTGCTCCCACATCAAGAGACCATCATCCCCGTGATACTGATAGAGATTAGTTTGTATAGACATTAGCTTTAGTGGTAGGATAGTAATATAACTGCTGCCGCATCAAGAGAACATCGTCCTCGTGATACTGATAGAGTTTAGTTTGTATAGCCATTAGCCTTAGTGGTAGGATAGTTATATAACTGCTCCCACACAAAGAGAACATCGTCCTGATGATACTGATAGAGTTTAGTTTGTATAGCCGTTAGCTTTAGTGGCAGGATTGTTATGTAACTGCTCCCACATCAAGAGAACTTCGTCCTCGTGATACTGATATATTTTAGTTTATATAGCCCTTAGCCTTAGTGGTAGGATATTTATATATCTGCTCCCACATCAGGAGAACATCGTCCTCGTGACACTGATAGAGTATAGTTTGTAATGCGAGTAGCTTTAGTGATAGGATAGTTATATAACTGCTTCCAAATCAAGAGAACATCGTCCTCGTGATACTGATAGAGTTTAGTTTGTATAGCCATTAGCTTTAGTGGTAGGATTGTTATATAACTGCTCCCACATCAAGAGAACTTCGTCCTCGTGATACTGATATATTTTAGTTTATATAGCCGTTAGCCTTAGTGGTAAGATAGTTATATATCTGCTCCCACATCAAGAGAACATCGTCCTCGTGATACTGATAGAGTGTAGTTTGTATTGCCATTAGCTTTAGTGGTAGGATTGTTATTTAACTGCTCCCACATCAAGAGAACTTCGTCTTCGTGATATTGATATATTTTAGTTTATATAACTCTTAGCCTTAGTGGTAGGATAGTTATATAACTGCTCCCACATCAAGAGAACGTCGTCCTCGTGATACGGATAGATTCTAATTTGTATAGTCATTTGCCTTATTGATGCTATAGTTATATAACGGCTCCCACATCAAGAGAACGTTATATAATTGCTCCCGCATCAAGGGAACATCGTCCTCGTGATACAGATAGATTTTAGTTTGTATAGCCATTAGCCATTGTGGTAGGATAGTTATATAACTGCTCCCACATCAAGAGAACATCGTCCTCGTGATACTGATAGAGTTTAGTTTGTAGAGCCATTAGCTTTAGTGGTAGGGGAGTAATATAACTGCTCCCACATCAAGAGAACTACGTCCTTGTGATACTGGTAGGGTTTAGTTTGTATAGCCATTAGCTTTAGTGGTAGGATAGTTATTTAACTTTTCCCACATGAAGAGAACATCGTCCTCGTGATACTGATAGAGTATATTTTGTACAGCCATTAGCCTTAGTGGTAGGATAGTTATATAAGTGCTCCCACATCAAGAGAAGATCATCCTCGTGATACTGATAGAGTTTAGTTTGTATAGCCATTAGCTTTAGTGGTAGAATAGTTAACTGCTCCCACATCAGGAGAATATCGTCCTCGTGATACTTATAGAGCTTTGCTTGTATAGCCATTAGCCTTAGTGGTAGGATAGTTATATAACTGCTCCCACATCAAGAGAACATCGTCCTCGTGATACTGATAGATTTTAGTTTTTATATCCATTAGCTTTAGTGGTAGGATAGTACTAAAACTGCACCCACATCAAGAGAACCTCGTCCATGTGATAGTGGTAGGGGTTAGTTTGTAATGCCATTAGCTTTAGTGGTAGGATTGTTATATAACTGCTCCCACATCAAGAGAACATCGTCCTCGTGATACTGATATATTTTAGTATATATAGCCCTTAGCGTTAGTGGTAGGATAGTTATATAACTGCTCCCACATCAAGCGAACATCGTCCTGATGATACTGATAGAGTTTAGTTTGTACAGCCATTAGCTTTAGTGGTAGGATTGTTATATAACTGCTCCCACATCAAGAGAACTTCGTACTCGTGATACTGATATATTTTAGCTTATAGCCTTAGTGGTAGGATAGTTATCTAACTGCTCCCACATCAAGAGAACATATTCCCTATTGATACTGATAGAGTATAGATTGTATAGCCGTTAACGTTATTGGTAGGATTGTTATATAACTGCTCCCACATCAAGAGATCTTCGTCCTCGTGATACTGATATATTTTAGTTTATATAGCCCTTAGCCTTAGTGGTAGGATAGTTATATATCTGCTCCCACACAAATGGAACATCGTCCTGATGATACTGATAGATTTTAGTTTTTATAGCCATTAGCTTTAGTGGTAGGATTGTTATATAACTGCTCGCACATCAAGAGAACTTCGTCCTCGTGATACTGATAGATTTTAGTTTGTATAGCCATTAGCCCTAGTGGTAGGATGGTTATATAACTGCTCCCACATAACGAAAATATCGTGCTCGTGATACTGATAGAGCTTAGTATGTATAGGCATTAGCCGTAGCGGTAGTATAGTAATATAACTGCTCCCACATCAAGAGAACATCGTCCTCGTGATACTGATAGTGTTTAGTATGTATAGCCATTAGCCTTAGTGGTAGGATAGTTATATATCTGCTCCCACACAAATGGAACATCGTCCTGATGATACTGATAGATTTTAGTTTTTATAGCCATTAGCTTTAGTGGTAGGATTGTTATATAACTGCTCCCACATCAAGAGAACTTCGTCCTCGTGATACTGATATATTTTAGTTTATATATCCCTTAGCCTTAGTGGTAGGATAGTTATATATCTGCTCCCACATCAAGAGAACATCGTCCTCGTGATACTGATAGATTCTAATTTGTATAGCCATTTGCCTCGGTTATATAACTGCTCCCACATCAAGAGAACGTTGTATAATTGCTCCCACATCAGAAGAACATCGTCCTGATGATACTGACAGTTTAGTTTGTATAGCCATTAGCCTTAGTGGTAATATAATTATGTAACTGTACCCACATCAAGAGAACATCGTCCTCGTGATACTGATAGAATATAGTTTGTATAGCCAGTAGCGTTAATGGTAGGATAGTTATATAACTGCTCCCACATCAAGAGAACATCGTCCTCGTGATAGTGACAGCATTACGTTTGTATCGCCATTATCCTTAGCGGTAGGATAGTTATGTAACTGCTCCCACATCAAGAGAACATCGTCCTCGTGATACTGATAGAGTTTAGTTTGTATAGCCATTAGCTTTAGTGGTAGGATAGTTATATAACTGCTCCCACATCAAGAGAACATCGTCCGCGTGATACTGACAGATTTTAGTTTGTATATCCATTAGCTTTAGTGGTAGGATAGTACTATAACTGCTCCCACATCAAGAGAACCTCGTCCATGTGATACTGATAGAGTTTAGTTCGTATAGCCATTAGCTTTAGTGGTAGGGTAGTAATATATCTGCTCCCACATCAAGAGAACCACGTTCCTTGTGATACTGGTAGGGTTTAGTTTGTATTGCCATTAGCTTTAGTGGTAGGATAGTTATTTAACTTTTCCCACGTGAACAGAACATCGTCCTCGTGATACTGATAGAGTATATTTTGTATAGCCATTAGCCTTAGTGGTAGGATAGTTATATAAGTGCTCCCACATCAAGAGAAGATCATCCTCGTGATACTGATAGAGTTTAGTTTGTATAGCCATTAGCTTTAGTGGTAGAATAGTTAACTTCTCCCACATCAGGAGAATATCGCCCTCGTGATACTGATAGAGCTTTGCTTGTATAGCCATTAGCCTTAGTGGTAGGATAGTTATATAACTGCTCCCACATCAAGAGAACATCGTCCTAGTGATACTGATAGATTTTAACTTGTATAGCCATTAGCTTTAGTCGTAGGATAGTAATATAACTGCTCCCGCATCAAAAGAACATCGTGCTCGTGATACTGATAGAGCTTAGTTTGTATAGCCATTGGCCCTAGTGGTAGGATAGTTATATAACTGCTCCCACACAAAGAGAACTTCGTCCTGATGATACTGATAGAGTTTAGTTTGTATAGCCATTAGCTTTAGTGGTAGGATTGTTATATAACTGCTCCCACATCAAGAGAACTTCGTCCTCGGGATACTGATATATTTTAGTTTATATAGCCCTTAGCCTTAGTGTTAGGATAGTTTTATAACTCCTCCCACATCAAGAGAACATCGTCCTGGTGATACTGATAGAGTTTAGTTTGTATAGCCATTAGCTTTAGTGGTAAGATAGTAATATAACTGCTCCCGCATCAAGAGAACATCGTCCTCGTGATACTGATATATTTTAGTTTATATAGCCCTTAGCCTTATTGTTAGGATAGTTATATATCTGCTCCCACATCAAGAGAACATCGTCCTCGTGATACTGATAGAGTATAGTTTGCAATGCCAGTAGCATTAGTGGTAGGATAGTTATATTACTGCTTCCAAATCAAGACAACGTCGTCCTCGTGATACTGATAGAGTTTAGTTTGTATATCCATTAGCTTTAGTGGTAGGATTGTCATTAACTGCTCCCGCATCAAGAGAACTTCGTCCTCGTGATACTGACATATTTTAGTTTATATAGCCCTTAGCCTTAGTGGTAGGATAGTTATATAACTGCTCCCACATCAAGAGAACATCGTCCTCGTGATGCTGATAGAGTTTAGTTTGTATAGCCATTAGCCTTAGTGGTAGGATAGTTATATAACTGCTCCCACATCAAGAGAACATCGTCCTCGTGATGCTGATAGAGTTTAGTTTGTATAGCCATTAGCTTTCGTGGTAAGATAGTAATATAACTGCCCCCGCATCAAGAGAACATCGTCCTCGTGATACTGATAGATTTTAGTTTTTATATCAATTAGCTTTAGTGGTAGGATAGTACTATAACAGCTCCCACATCAAGAGACTCTCGTCCATGTGATAGTGGTAGGGTTTAGTTTTTAATGCCAGTAGCTTTAGTGGTAGGATAGTTATATAACTGCTTCCAAATCAAGAGAACATCGTCCTCGTGATACTGATATATTTCAGTTTATATAGCCCTTAGCCTTGCTGGTAGGATAGTTATATAACTGCTCCCACATCAAGAGAACATCGTCCTCGTGATACTGATAAAGTTTAGTTTATATAGCCCTTAGCCTTAGTGGTAGGATAGTTATATAACTGCTCCCACATCAAGAGAACATCGTCCTCGTGATGCTGATAGAGTTTAGTTTGTATAGCCATTAGCCTTAGTGGTAGGATAGTTATATAACTGCACCCACACAAAGAGAACATCGTCCTGATGATACTGATAGATTTTAGTTTGTATAGCCATTAGCCCTAGTGGTAGGATAGTTATATAACTGCTCCCACATAAAGACAATATCTTGCTCGTGATACTGATTGAGCTTAGTATGTATAGCCATTAGCCTTAGCGGTAGTATAGTAATATAACTGCTCCCACATCAGGAGAACATCGTCCTCGTGATACTGATAGAGTTTAGTTTGTATAGCCATTAGCCTTAGTGGTATGATAGTTATATAACTGCTCCCACATCAAGAGGATATCGTCCTCGTAATACAGATAGAGTTTAGTTTGTATAGCCATTAGCTATAGTGGTAATATAGTTATATAACTGTTCCCACATCACGATAATATCGTCCTCGTGGTACTGATAGAGTTTAGTTTGTATAGCCGTTAGATTTAATGGTAGGGTAGTAATATAACTGCTCCCACTTCAAGAGAAAGGCATCCCCGTGATACTGAGAGAGTTTAGTTTGTATAGCCATTAGCTTTAGTGGTAGGATAGTAATATAACTGCTCCCGCATCAAGAGAACTTCGTCCTCGTGATACTGATATATTTTAGTTTATATAGCCCTTAGACTTAGTGTTAGGATAGTTATATATCTGCTCCCACATCAAGAGAACATCGTCCTGGTGATACTGATAGAGTTTAGTGTGTATAGCCATTTGCTTTAGTGGTAAGATAGTAATATAACTGCTCCCGCATCAAGAGAACATCGTCCTCGTGATACTGATATATTTTAGTTTATATAGCCCTTAGCCTTAGTGTTAGGATAGATATATAACTGCTCCCACATCAAGAGAACGTCGTCCTCGTGATACGGATAGATTCTAATTTGTATAGCCATTTGCCTTAGTGGTACTATAGTTATATAACGGCTCCCACATCAAGAGAACGTTATATAATTGCTCCCGCATCAAGAGAACATCGTCCTCGTGATACTGATAGATTTTAGTTTGTATAGCCATTAGCCTTTGTGGTAGGATAGTTATATAACTGCTCCCACATCAAGAGAACATCGTCGTTGTGATACTAATAGAGTTTAGTTTGTATAGCCATTAGCTTTAGTGGTAGGGTAGTAATATAACTGCTCCTACATCAAGAGAACCACGTCCTTGTGATACTGGTAGGGTTTAGTTTGTATAGCCATTAGCTTTAGTGGTAGGATAGTTATTTAACTTTTCCCACATGAAGAGAACATCGTCCTCGTGATACTGATAGAGTATATTTTGTATAGCTATTAGCCTTAGTGGTAGGATAGTTATATAAGTGCTCCCACATCAAGAGAAGATCATCCTCGTGATACTGATAGAGTTTAGTTTGTATAGCCATTAGCTTTAGTGGTAGAATAGTTAACTGCTCCCACATCAGGAGAATATCGTCCTCGTGATACTTATAGATCTTTGCTTGTATAGCCATTAGCCTTAGTGGTAGGATAGTTATATAACTGCTCCCAAATCAAGAGAACGTCGTCCTAGTGATACTGATAGATTTTAGTTTGTATAGCCAATAGCTTTAGTGGTAGGATAGTTATATGACTGCTCCCACATCAAGAGAACATCGTCCACGTGACACTGATAGATTTTAGTTTTTATATCCATTAGCTTTAGTGGTAGGATAATGCTATAACTGCTCCCACATCATGAGAACCTCGTCCATGTGATAGTGGTAGGGTTTAGTTTGTAATGCCAGTAGCTTTAGTGGTAGGATTGTTATATTACTGCTTCCAAATCAAGAGAACATCGTCCACGTGATACTG
Source organism: Anabrus simplex (assembly GCF_040414725.1). Classification (NCBI taxonomy): domain Eukaryota; kingdom Metazoa; phylum Arthropoda; class Insecta; order Orthoptera; family Tettigoniidae; genus Anabrus; species Anabrus simplex. Next base: position 193,199,055 of record NC_090270.1, read on the forward strand.
ATAGAGTATAGTTTGTAATGCCAGTAGCTTTAGTGGTAGGATAGTTATATAACTGCTTCTAAATCAAGAGAACATCGTCCTCGTGATACTGATAGAGTTTAGTTTGTATAGCCATTAGCTTTAGTGGTAGGATTGTTATATAACTGCTCCCACATCAAGAGAACTTCGTCCTCGTGATACTGATATATTTTAGTTTACATAGCCCTTAGCCTTAGTGGTAGGATAGTTATAAAACTGCTCCCACATCAAGAGAACATAGTCCCTAGTGATACTGATAGAGTTTAGTTTGTATAGCCATTAGTTTTATTGGTAGGATTGTTATATATCTGCTCCGACATCAAGAGATCTTCGTCCTCGTGATACTGATATATTTTAGTTTATATAGCCCTTAGCCTTAGTGGTAGGATAGTTATATAACTGCTCCCACATCAGGAGAACATCGTCCTCGTCATACTGATAGGGTATAGTTTGTAATGCCAGTAGCTTTAGTGGTAGGATAGTTATATAACTGCTTCCAAATCAAGAGAACATGGTCCTCGTGATACTGATAGAGTTTAGTTTGTATATCCATTAGCTTTAGTGGTAGGATTGTTATATAACTGCTCCCACATCAAGAGATCATCGTCCTCGTGATACTGATATATTTTAGTTTATATAGCCCTTAGCCTTAGTGGTAGGATAGTTGTATAACTGCTCCCACATCAAGAGAACATCGTCCTCGTGATACGGATAGAGTATAGTTCGTAATGCCAGTAGCTTTAGTGGTAGGATAGTTATATAACTGCTTCCAAATCAAGAGAACATCATCCTCGTGATACTGATAGATTTTAGTTTGTATAGCCATTAGCTTTAGTGGTAGGATTGTTATATAACTTCTCCCACATCAAGAGAACTTCGTCCTCGTGATACTGATATATTTTAGTTTATATAGCCCGTAGCCTTAGTGGTACGATAGTTATATATCTGCTCCCACATCAAGAGAACATCGTCCTCGTGATACTGATAGAGTATAGTTTGTATTGCCTGTGGCTTTAGTGGTAGGATAGTTATATAACTGCCTCCAAATCAAGAGAACGTCGTCCTCGTGATACTGATAGAGTTTAGTTTGTATAGCCATTAGCCTTAGTGGTAGGATAGTTATACAACTGCTCCCACATAAAGAGAATAACGTGCTCGTGATACTGATAGAGCTTAGTATGTATAGCCATTAGCGTTAGCGGTAGTATAGTAATATAACTGCTCCCACATCAAGAGAACATCGTCCTAGTGATACTGATAGATTTTAGTTTATATAGCCATTAGCCTTAGTGGTAGGATAGTTATATAACTGCTCCCACATCAAGAGATCTTCGTCCTCGTGATACTGATATATTTTAGTTTATATAGCCCTTAGCCTTAGTGGTAGGATAGTTATATAACTGCTCCCACATCAGGAGAACGTCGTCCTCGTGATACTGATAGAGTATAGTTTGTAATGCCAGTAGCTTTAGTGGTAGGATAGTTATATAACTGCTTCCAAATCAAGAGAACATCGTCCTCGTGATACTGATAGAGTTTAGTTTGTATAGCCATTAGCTTTAGTGGTAGGTTTGTTATATAACTGCTCCCACATCAAGAGATCTTCGATCTCGTGATACTGATATAATTTAGTTTATATAGCCCTTAGCCTTAGTGGTGGGATAGTTGTATAACTGCTCCAACATCAAGAGAACATCGTCCTCGTGATACTGATAGAGTATAGTTTGTAATGCCAGTAGCTTTAGTGGTAGGATAGTTATATAACTGCTTCCATATCGAGAGAACATCGTCCTCGTGATACTGAGAGAGTTTAGTTTGTATAGCCATTAGCTTTAGTGGTAGGATTGTTATATAACTGCTTTCACATCAAGAGAACTTCGTCCTCGTTATACTGATATATTTTAGTTTATATAGCCCTTAGCGTTATTGGTAGGATAGATATATATCTGCTCCCACATCAAGAGAACATCGTCCTCGTGATACTGATAGAGTATAGTTTGTAATGCCAGTAGCTTTAGTGGTAGGATAGTTATATAACTGCTTCCAAATCAAGAGAACATCGTCCTCGTGATACTGATAGAGTTTAGTTTGTATAGCCATTAGCTTTAGTGGTAGGATTGATATATAACTGCTCCCACATCAAGAGAACTTCGTCCTCGTGATACTGATATATTTTAGTTTACATAGCCCTTAGCCTTAGTGGTAGGAGAGTTATATCACTGCTCCCACATCAAGAGAACATAGTCCCTAGTGATACTGATAGAGTTTAGTTTGTATAGCCATTAGCTTTATTGGTAGGATTGTTATATAACTGCTCCCACTTCAAGAGATCTTCGTCCTCGTGATACTGATATATTTTAGTTTATATAGCCCTTAGCCTTAGTGGTAGGATAGTTATATAACTGCTCCCACATCAGGAGAACATCGTCCACGTGATACTGATAGAGTTTAGTTTGTATAGCCATTAGCCTTAGTGGTAGGATAGTACTATAACTGCTCCCACATCAAGAGAACCTCGTCCATGTGATACTGATAGAGTTTAGTTTGTATAGCCATTAGCTTTATTGGTAGGATTGTTATATAACTGCTCCCAAATCAAGAGATCTTCGTCCTCGTGATACTGATATATTTTAGTTTATCTAGCTCTTAGCCTTAGTGGTAGGATAGTTGTATAACTGCTCCCACATCAAGAGAACATCGTCCTCGTGATACTGAGAGAGTATAGTTTGTAATGCCAGTAGCTTTAGTGTTAGGATAGTTATATAACTGCTTCCAAATCAAGAGAAGATCGTCCTCGTTATACTGATAGAGTTTAGTTTGTATAGCCATTAGCCTTAGTGGTAGGATAGTTATATAACTGCTTCCACATAAAGAGAATATCGTGCTCGTGATACTGATAGAGTTTAGTATGCATAGCCATTAGCCTTAGCGGTAGTATAGTAATATAACTGCTCCCACATCAAGAAAACATCGTCCTCGTGATACTGATAGAGTTTAGTTTGTATAGCCATTAGCCTTAGTGGTACGATAATTATATAACTGCTCGCACATCAAGAGAACATCGTCCTCGTGATACAGATAGAGTTTAGTTTGTATAGCCCTTAGCCTTAGTGGTAGGATAGTTATATAACTGCTCCCACATCAGGAGAACATCGTCCTCGTGATACTGATAGAGTTTAGTTTGTATAGCCATTAGCCTTAGTGGTAAGATAGTTATATAACTGCTCCCACATCAAGAGAACATCGTCCTCTTGATACAGATTGGGTTTAGTTTGTGGAGCCATTAGCTTTAGTGGTAATATAGTTATATACGTTCCCACATCACGACAATATCGTCCTCGTGATACTGATAGAGTTTAGTTTGTATAGCCGTTAGTTTTAATGGTAGGGTAGTAATATAACTGCTCCCACATCAAGAGAACATCATCCCCGTGATACTGATAGAGATTAGTTTGTATAGCCATTAGCTTTAGTGGTAGGATAGTAATATAACTGCTCCCGCGTCAAGAGAATATCGTCCTCGTGATACTGATAGAGTTTAGTTTGTATAGCCATTAGCCTTAGTGGTAGGATAGTTATATAACTGCTCCCACACAAAGAGAACATCGTCCTGATGATACTGATAAAGTTTAGTTTGTATAGCCATTAGCCTTAGTTATAGGATTGTTATATAACTGCTCCCACATCAAGAGAATATCGTCCTCGTGATACAGATAGAGTTTAGGTTGTATAGCCATTAGCTTTAGTGGTAATATAGTTATATAACTGTTCCCATATCACGATAATATCGTCCTCGTGGTACTGATAGAGTTTGGTTTGTATAGCCGTTAGATTTAATGTTAGGGTAGTAATATAACTTCTCCCACATCAAGAGACCATCATCCCCGTGATACTGATAGAGATTAGATTGTATAGACATTAGCTTTAGTGGTACGATAGTTATATAACTGCTCCCACGTAAAGACAATATCGTGCTCGTGATACTGATTGAGCATAGTATGTATAGCCATTAGCCTTAGCGGTAGTATAGTAATATAACTGCTCCCACATCAGGAGAACATCGTCCTCGTGATACTGATAGAGTTTAGTTTGTATAGCCATTAGCCTTAGTGGTATGATAGTTATATAACTGCTCCCACATCAAGAGGATATCGTCCTCGTGATACAGATAGAGTTTAGTTTGTATAGCCATTAGCTATAGTTGTATTATAGTTATATAACTGTTCCCTCATCACGATAATATCGTCCTCGTGGTACTGATAGAGTTTAGTTTGTATAGCCGTTAGATTTAATGGTAGGGTAGTAATATAACTGCTCCCACATCAAGAGAAAATCATCCCCGTGATACTGAGAGAGTTTAGTTTGTATAGCCATTAGCTTTAGTGGTAGGATAGTAATATAACTGCTCCCGCATCAAAAGAACATCGTGCTCGTGATACTGATAGAGCTTAGTTTGTATAGCCATTAGCCTTAGTGGTAGGATAGTTATATAACTGCTCCCACACAAAGAGAACTTCGTCCTGATGATACTGATAGAGTTTAGTTTGTATAGCAATTAGCTTTAGTGGTAGGATTGTTATATAACTGCTCCCACATCAAGAGAACTTCGTCCTCGTGATACTGATATATTTTAGTGTATATGTAGCCCTTAGACTTAGTGTTAGGATAGTTATATAACTGCTCCCACATCAAGATAACATCGTCCTGGTGATACTGATAGAGTTTAGTTTGTATAGCCATTAGCTTTAGTGGTAAGATAGTTATATAACTGCTCCCACATCAAGAGAACATCGTCATTATGATACTGATAGAGTTTAGTTTGTATAGCAATTTGCTTTAGTGGTAGGGTAGTAATATAACTGCTCCCACATCAAGAGAACCACGTCCTTGTGATACTGGTAGTGTTTAGTTTGTATAGCCATTAGCGTTAGTGGTAGAATAGTTAACTTCTCCCACATCAGGAGAATATCGTCCTCGTGATACTGATAGATTTTAGTTTTTATATCCATTAGCTTTAGTGGTAGGATAATACTATAACTGCTCCCACATCAAGAGAACCTCGTGCATGTGATAGTGGTAGGGTTTAGTTTGTAATGCCAGTAGCTTTAGTGGTAGGATTGTTATATTACTGCTTCCAAATCAAGAGAACATCGTCCACGTGATACTGATAGAGTATAGTTTGTAATGCCAGTAGCTTTAGTGGTAGGATAGTTATATAACTGCTTCTAAATCAAGAGAACATCGTCCTCGTGATACTGATATATTTTAGTTTACATAGCCCTTAGCCTTAGTGGTAGGATAGAAATAAAACTGCTCCCACATCAAGAGAACATAGTCCCTAGTGATACTGATAGAGTTTAGTTTGTATAGCCTTTAGCTTTATTGGTAGGATTGTTATATAACTGCTCCCACATCAAGAGATCTTCGTCCTCGTGATACTGATATATTTTAGTTTATATAGCCCTTAGCCTTAGTGGTAGGATAGTTATATAACTGCTCCCACATCAGGAGAACATCGTCCTCGTGATACTGATAGAGTATAGTTTGTAATGCCAGTAGCTTTTGTGGTAGGATAGTTATATAACTGCTTCCAAATCAAGAGAACATCGTCCTCGTGATACTGATATATTTTAGTTTATATAGCCCTTAGCCTTAGTGGTAGGATAGTTATAAAACTGCTCCCACATCAAGAGAACATAGTCCCTAGAGATACTGATAGAGTTTAGTTTGTATAGCCATTAGCCTTAGTGGTAGGATAGTTATATAACTGCTCCCACATAAAGAGAATAACGTGCTCGTGATACTGATAGAGCTTAGTATGTATAGCCATTAGCCTTAGCGGTAGTATAGTAATATAACTGCTCCCACATCAAGAGAACATCGTCCTGGTGATACTGATAGATTTTAGTTTGTATAGCCATTAGCCTTAGTGGTAGGATAGTTATATAACTGCTCCCACACCAAGAGAACTTCGTCCTCGTGATACTGATATATTTTAGTTTATAGAGCCCTTAGCCTTAGTGGTAGGATAGTTATATAACTGCTCCCACATCAAGAGATCTTCGTCCTCGTGATACTGATATATTTTAGTTTATATAGCCCTTAGCCTTAGTGGTAGGATAGTTATATAACTGCTCCCACATCAAGAGAACTTCGTCCTCGTGATACTGATATATTTTAGTTTACATAGCCCTTAGCCTTAGTGGTAGGATGGTTATAAAACTGCTCCCACATCAAGAGATCATCGTCCTCGTGATACTGATATATTTTAGTTTATACAGCCCTTAGCTTTAGTGGTAGGATAATTGTATAACTGCTCCCACATCAAGAGAACATCGTCCTCGTGATACGGATAGAGTATAGTTTGTAATGCCAGTAGCTTTTGTGGTAGGATAGTTATATAACTGCTTCCAAATCAAGAGAACATCGTCCTCGTGATACTGATAGAGTTTAGTTTGTATACCCATTAGCTTTAGTGGTAGGATTGTTATATAACTGCTCCCACATCAAGAGATCATCGTCCTCGTGATACTGATATATTTTAGTTTATACAGCCCTTAGCTTTAGTGGTAGGATAATTGCATAACTGCTCCCACATCAAGAGAACATCGTCCTCGTGATACGGATAGAGTATAGTTTGTAATGCCAGTAGCTTTAGTGGTAGGATAGTTATATAACTGCTTACAAATCAAGAGAACATCATCCTCGTGATACTGATAGAGTTTAGTTTGTATAGCCATTAGCTTTAGTGGTAGGATTGTTATATAACTGCTCCCACATCAAGAGAACTTCGTCCTCGTGATACTGATATATTTTAGTTTACATAGCCCTTAGCCTTAGTGATAGGATAGTTATATAACTGCTCCCCCATCAGGAGAACATCGTCCTCGTGATACTGATAGGGTATAGTTTGTAATGCCAGTAGCTTTAGTGGTAGGATTGTTATATAACTGCTCCCACATTAAGAGATCATCGTCCTCGTGATACTGATATATTTTAGTTTTTTATAGCCCTTAGCCTTAGTGGTAGGATAGTTGTATAACTGCTCCCACATCAAGAGAACATCGTCCTCGTGATACGGATAGAGTATAGTTTGTAATGCCAGTAGCTTTAGTGGTAGGATAGTTATATAACTGCTTCCAAATCAAGAGAACATCATCCTCGTGATACTGATAGAGTTTAGTTTGTATAGCCATTAGCTTAGTGGTAGGATAGTTATATGACTGCTCCCACATCAAGAGAACATCGTCCTCGTGATACTGATATATTTTAGTTTATATAGGCCTTAGCCTTAGGGGTAGGATAGTGATATAACTGCTGGCGCATCAAGAGAACATCGTCCTCGTGATACTGATAGAGTTTAGTTTGTATAGCCATTAGCCTTAGCGGTAGGATAGTTATATAACTGCTCCCACACAAAGAGAACATCGTCCTGATGACACTGATAGAGTTTAGTTTGTATAGCCATTAGCCTTAGTGGTACGATAGTTATATAACTGCTCGCAAATCAAGAGAACATCGTCCTCGTGATACAGAGAGAGTTTAGTTTGTATAGCCATTAGCTTTAGTGGTAATATAGTTATATAACTGTTCCCACATCACGATAATATCGGCCTCGTGATACTGATAGAGTTTAGTTTGTATAGCCGTTAGATTTAATGGTAGGGTAGTAATATAACTGCTCCCACATCAAGAGAACATCATCCCCGTGATACTGATGGAGTTTAGTTTGTATAGCCGTTAGATTTAATGGTAGGGTAGTAATATAACTGCTCCCACATCAAGAGAACATCATCCCCGTGATACTGATGGAGTTTAGGTTGTATAGCCATTAGCTTTATTGGTAGGGTGGTTATATAACTGCTCCCACATTAAGAGATCTTCGTCCTCGTGATACTGATATATTTTAGTTTATATAGCCCTTAGCCTTAGTGGTAGGATAGTTATATATCTTCTCCCACATCAGGAGAACATCGTCCTCGTGATACTGATAGAGTTTAGTTTGTATAGCCATTAGCCTTAGTGGTAGGATAGTTATATAACTGCTCCCACATAAAGAGAATATCGTGCTCGTGATACTGATAGAGCTTAGTATGTATAGCCATTAGCCTTAGCGGTAGTATAGTAACATAACTGCTCCCACATCAAGAAAACATCGTCCTCGTGATACTGATAGAGTTTAGTTTGTATAGCCATTAGCCTTAGTGGTACGATAGTTATATAACTGCTCGCACATCAAGAGAACATCGTCCTCGTGATACAGAGAGAGTTTAGTTTGTATAGCCATTAGCTTTAGTGGTAATATAGTTATATAACTGTTCCCACATCACGATAATATCGGCCTCGTGATACTGATAGAGTTTAGTTTGTATAGCCGTTAGATTTAATGGTAGGGTAGTAATATAACTGCTCCCACATCAAGAGAACATCATCCCCGTGATACTGATGGAGTTTAGGTTGTATAGCCATTAGCTTTAGTGGTAGGATAGTAATATAACTGCTCCCGCATCAAGAGGACATCGTCGTCGTGATACTGATAGAGTTTAGGTTGTATAGCCATTAGCTTTAGTGGTAGGATAGTAATATAACTGCTCCCGCATCAAGAGAACATCGTCCTCGTGATACTGATAGAGTTTTAGTTTGTATAGCCATTAGCTTTAGTGGTAGGATTGTTATATAACTGCTCCCACATCAAGAGAACATCGTCCTAGTGATACTGATAGATTAATTTGTATAGCCATTAGCTTTATTGGTAGGATAGTTATATGACTGCTCCCACATCAAGAGAACATCTTCCTCGTGATACTGATAGATTAATTTTTTATATCCATTAGCTTTAGTGGTAGGAGAGTACTGTAACTGCTCCCACATCAAGAGAACCTCGTCCATGTGATAGTGGTAGGGTTTAGTTTGTAATGCCAGTAGCTTTAGTGGCAGGATAGTTATATAACTGTTTCCAAATCAAGAGAACATCGTCCTCGTGATACTGATAGAGTTTAGTTTGTACAGCCATTAGCTTTATTGGTAGGATTGTTATATAACTGCTCCCACATCAAGAGATCTTCGTCCTCGTGATACTGATATATTTTAGTTTATATAGCCCTTAGCCTTAGTGGTAGGATAGTTATATAACTGCTCCCAAATCAAGGGAACATCGTCCTCGTGATACTGATAGAGTATAGTTTGTAATGCCAGTAGCTTTAGTTATAGGATTGTTGTATAACTGCTCCCACATCAAGAGAATATCGTCCTCGTGATACAGATAGAGTTTAGTTTGTATAGCCATTAGCTTTATTGGTAGGATAGTAATATAACTGCTCCCGCATCAACAGAACATCGTCCTCGTGATACTGATAGAGCTTAGTTTGTATAGCCATTAGCCTTAGTGGTAAGATAGTTATATAACTGCTCCCACATCAAGAGAACATCGTCCTCGTGATACAGATTGGGTTTAGTTTGTAAAGCCATTAGCTTTAGTGGTAATATAGTTATATAACTGTTCCCACATCACGACAATATCGTCCTCGTGATACTGATAGAGTTTAGTTTGTACAGCCATTAGCTTTATTGGTAGGATTGTTATATAACTGATCCCACATCAAGAGATCTTCGTCCTCGTGATACTGATATATTTTAGTTTATATAGCCCTTAGCCTTAGTGGTAGGATAGTTATATAACTGCTCCCAAATCAAGGGAACATCGCCCTCGTGATACTGATAGAGTATAGTTTGTAATGCCAGTAGCTTTAGTTATAGGATTGTTGTATAACTGCTCCAGCATCAAGAGGACATCGTCGTCGTGATACTGATAGAGTTTAGGTTGTATAGCCATTAGCTTTAGTGGTAGGATAGTAATATAACTGCTCCCGCATGAAGAGATCATCGTCCTCGTGATACTGATAGAGCTTAGTTTGTATAGCCATTAGCCTTAGTGGTAAGATAGTTATATAACTGCTCCCACACAAAGAGAACATCGTCCTGATGATACTGATAGAGTTTAGTTTGTATAGCCATTAGCTTTAGTTATAGGATTGTTGTATAACTGCTCCCACATCAAGAGAATATCGTCCTCGTGATACAGATAGAGTTTAGTTTGTATAGCCATTAGCTTTAGTGGTAATATAGTTATATAACTGTTCCCATATCACGATAATATCGTCCTCGTGGTACTGATAGAGTTTAGTTTGTATAGCCGTTAGATTTAATGGTAGGGTAGTAATATAACTGCTCCCACATCAAGAGACCATCGTCCCCGTGATACTGATAGAGATTAGTTTGTATAGCCATTAGCTTTAGTGGTAGGATAGTAATATAACTGCTGGCGCATCAAGAGAACGTCATCCTCGTGATACTGATAGAGTTTAGTTTGTATACCCATTAGCCTTAGTGGTAGGATAGTTATATAACTGCTCCCACACAAAGAGAACATCGTCCTGATGATACTGATAGAGTTTAGTTTGTATAGCCGTTAGCTTTAGTGGTAGGATTGTTATATAACAGCTCCCACATCAAGAGAAATTCGTCCTCGTGCTACTGATATATTTTAGTTTATATAGCCCTTAGCCTTAGGGGTAGGATAGTGATACAACTGCTGGCGCATCAAGAGAACATCGTCCTCGTGATACTGATAGAGTTTAGTTTGTATAGCCATTAGCCTTAGCGGTAGGATAGTTATATAACTGCTCCCACACAAAGAGAACATCGTCCTGATGATACGGACAGAGTTTAGTTTGTATACCCGTTAGCTTTAGTGGTAGGATTGTTATATAACAGCTCCCACATCAAGAGAAATTCGTCCTCGTGCTACTGATATATTTTAGTTTATATAGCCCTTAGCCTTAGGGGTAGGATAGTGATATAACTGCTGGCGCATCAAGAGAACATCGTCCTCGTGATACTGATAGAGTTTAGTTTGTATTGCCATTAGCCTTAGTGGTAGGATAGTACTATAACTGCTCCCACATCAAGAGAACCTCGTCCATGTGATAGTGGTAGGGTTTAGTTTGTAATGCCAGTAGCTTTAGTGGTAGGATAGTTATATAACTGCTTCCAAATCAAGAGAACATCGTCCTCGTGATACTGATAGAGTTTAGTTTGTATAGCCATTAGCTTTATTGGTAGGATTGTTATATAACTGCTCCCACATCAAGAGATCTTCGTCCTCGTGATACTGATATATTTTAGTTTATCTAGCCTTAGCCTTAGTGGTAGGATAGTTGTATAACTGCTCCCACATCAAGAGAACATCGTCTTCGTGATACTGATAGAGTATAGTTTGTAATGCCAGTACCTTTCGTGGTAGGATAGTTATATAACTGCTTCCAAATCAAGAGAACATCGTCCTCGTGATACTGATAGAATTTAGTTTGTATAGCCATTAGCTTTAGTGGTAGGATAGTAATATAACTGCTCCCGCATCAAGAGAAGATCGTCCTCGTGATACTGATAGAGTTTAGTTTGTATAGCCATTAGCCTTAGTGGTAAGATAGTTATATAACTGCTCCCACATAAAGAGAATATAGTGCTCGTGATACTGATAGAGCTTACTATGTATAGCCATTAGCCTTAGCGGTAGTATAGTAATATAACTGCTCCCACATCAAGAAAACATCGTCCTCGTGATACTGATATATTTTAGTTTATCTAGCCCTTAGCCTTAGTGGTAGGATAGTTGTATAACTGCTCCCACATCAAGAGAACATCGTCTTCGTGATACTGATAGAGTATAGTTTGTAATGCCAGTAGCTTTAGTGGTAGGATAGTTATATAACTGCCTCCAAATCAAGAGAACATCGTCCTCGTGATACTGATATATTTTAGTTTATATAGCCCTTAGCGTTAGTGGTAGGATAGTTATATAACTGCTCCCACATCAAGAGAACATAGTCCCTAGTGATACTGATAGAGTTTAGTTTGTATAGCCATTGGCTTTATTGGTAGGATAGTAATATAACTGCTCCCGCATCAAGAGAACATCGTCGTCGTGATACTGATAGAGCTTAGTATGTATAGCCATTCGCCTTAGCGGTAGTATAGTAATATAACTGCTCCCACATCAAGAGAACATCGTCCTCGTGATACTGATAGAGTTTAGTTTGTATAACCATTAGCCTTAGTTGTAGGATTGTTATATAACTGCTCCCACATCAAGAGAATATCGTCCTCGTGATACAGATAGAGTTTAGTTTGTATAGCCGTTAGTTTTAATGGTAGGGTAGTAATATAACTGCTCCCACATCAAGAGAACATCATCCCCGTGATACTGATAGAGATTAGTTTGTATAGCCATTAGCTTTAGTGGTAGGATAGTTATATAACTGCTTCCAAATCAAGAGAACATCGTCCTCGTGATACAGATTGGGTTTACTTTGTAAAGCCATTAGCTTTAGTGGTAATATAGTTATATAACGTTCCCACATCACGACAATATCGTCCTCGTGATACTGATAGATTTTAGTTTGTATAACCGTTAGTTTTAATGGTAGGGTAGTAATATAACTGCTCCCACATCAAGAGAACATCATCCCCGTGATACTGATAGAGATTAGTTTGTATAGCCATTAGCTTTAGTGGTAGGATAGTAATATAACTGCTCCCGCGTCAAGAGAATATCGTCCTCGTGATACTGATAGAGTTTAGTTTGTATAGCCATTAGCCTTAGTGGTAGGATAGTTATATAACTGCTCCCACACAAAGAGAACATCGTCCTGATGATACTGATAGAGTTTAGTTTGTATAGCCATTAGCCTTAGTTATAGGATTGTTATATAACTGCTCCCACATCAAGAGAATATCGTCCTCGTGATACAGATAGAGTTTAGTTTGTATAGCCATTAGCTTTAGTGGTAATATAGTTATATAACTGTTCCCATATCACGATAATATCGTCCTCGTGGTACTGATAGAATTTGGTTTGTATAGCCGTCAGATTTAATGTTAGGGTAGTAATATAACTGCTCCCACATCAAGAGACCATCATCCCCGTGATACTGATAGAGATTAGTTTGTATAGACATTAGCTTTAGTGGTAGGATAGTAATATAACTGCTGCCGCATCAAGAGAACATCGTCCTCGTGATACTAATAGAGTTTAGTTTGTATAGCCATTAGCCTTAGTGGTAGGATAGTTATATAACTGCTCCCACACAAAGAGAACATCGTCCTGATGATACTGATAGAGTTTAGTTTGTATAGCCGTTAGCTTTAGTGGCAGGATTGTTATGTAACTGCTCCCACACCAAGAGAACTTCGTCCTCGTGATACTGATATATTTTAGTTTATATAGCCCTTAGCCTTAGTGGTAGGATATTTATATATCTGCTCCCACATCAGGAGAACATCGTCCTCGTGACACTGATAGAGTATAGTTTGTAATGCGAGTAGCTTTAGTGGTAGGATAGTTATATAACTGCTTCCAAATCAAGAGAACATCGTCCTCGTGATACTGATAGAGTTTAGTTTGTATAGCCATTAGCTTTAGTGGTAGGATTGTTATATAACTGCTCCCACATCAAGAGAACTTCGTCCTCGTGATACTGATATATTTTAGTTTATATAGCCGTTAGCCTTAGTGGTAAGATAGTTATATATCTGCTCCCACATCAAGAGAACATCGTCCTCGTGATACTGATAGTGTGTAGTTTGTATTGCCATTAGCTTTAGTGGTAGGATTGTTATTTAACTGCTCCCACATCAAGAGAACTTCGTCTTCGTGATACTGATATATTTTAGTTTATATAACCCTTAGCCTTAGTGGTAGGATAGTTATATAACTGCTCCCACATCAAGGGAACGTCGTCCTCGTGATACGGATAGATTCTAATTTGTATAGTCATTTGCCTTATTGATGCTATAGTTATATAACGGCTCCCACATCAAGAGAACGTTATATAATTGCTCCCGCATCAAGGGAACATCGTCCTCGTGATACAGATAGATTTTAGTTTGTATAGCCATTAGCCATTGTGGTAGGATAGTAATATAACTGCTGGCGCATCAAGAGAACGTCGTCCTCGTGATACTGATAGAGTTTAGTTTGTATACCCATTAGCCTTAGTGGTAGGATAGTTATATAACTGCTCCCACACAAAGAGAACATCGTCCTGATGATACTGATAGAGTTTAGTTTGTATAGCCGTTACCTTTAGTGGTAGGATTGTTATATAACAGCTCCCACATCAAGAGAAATTCGTCCTCGTGCTACTGATATATTTTAGTTTATATAGCCCTTAGCCTTAGGGGTAGGATAGTGATATAACTGCTGGCGCATCAAGAGAACATCGTCCTCGTGATACTGATAGAGTTTAGTTTGTATAGCCATTAGCCTTAGCGGTAGGATAGTTATATAACTGCTCCCACACAAAGAGAACATCGTCCTGATGATACTGACAGAGTTTAGTTTGTATACCCGTTAGCTTTAGTGGTAGGATTGTTATATAACAGCTCCCACATCAAGAGAAATTCGTCCTCGTGCTACTGATATATTTTAGTTTATATAGCCCTTAGCCTTAGGGGTAGGATAGTGATACAACTGCTGGCGCATCAAGAGAACATCGTCCTCGTGATACTGATAGAGTTTAGTTTGTATTGCCATTAGCCTTAGTGGTAGGATAGTACTATAACTGCTCCCACATCAAGAGAACCTCGTCCATGTGATAGTGGTAGGGTTTAGTTTGTAATGCCAGTAGCTTTAGTGGTAGGATAGTTATATAACTGCTTCCAAATCAAGAGAACATCGTCCTCGTGATACTGATAGAGTTTAGTTTGTATAGCCATTAGCTTTATTGCTAGGATTGTTATATAACTGCTCCCACATCAAGAGATCTTCGTCCTCGTGATACTGATATATTTTAGTTTATCTAGCCTTAGCCTTAGTGGTAGGATAGTTGTATAACTGCTCCCACATCAAGAGAACATCGTCTTCGTGATACTGATAGGGTATAGTTTGTAATGCCAGTAGCTTTCGTGGTAGGATAGTTATATAACTGCTTCCAAATCAAGAGAACATCGTCCTCGTGATACTGAAAGAATTTAGTTTGTATAGCCATTAGCTTTAGTGGTAGGATAGTAATATAACTGCTCCGGCATCAAGAGAAGATCGTCCTCGTGATACTGATAGAGTTTAGTTTGTATAGCCATTAGCCTTAGTGGTAAGATAGTTATATAACTGCTCCCACATAAAGAGAATATAGTGCTCGTGATACTGATAGAGCTTACTATGTATAGCCATTAGCCTTAGCGGTAGTATAGTAATATAACTGCTCCCACATCAAGAAAACATCGTCCTCGTGATACTGATATATTTTAGTTTATCTAGCCCTTAGCCTTAGTGGTAGGATAGTTGTATAACTGCTCCCACATCAAGAGAACATCGTCTTCGTGATACTGATAGAGTATAGTTTGTAATGCCAGTAGCTTTAGTGGTAGGATAGTTATATAACTGCTTCCAAATCAAGAGAACATCGTCCTCGTGATACTGATAGAATTTAGTTTGTATAGCCATTAGTTTTAGTGGTAGGATAGTAATATAACTGCTCCCGCATCAAGAGAACATCGTCCTCGTGATACTGGTAGAGTTTAGTTTGTATAGCCAGTGGCCTTAGTGGTAGGATAGTTATATAACTGCTCCCACCAAAGAGAACATCGTCCTGATGATACTGATAGAGTTTAGTTTGTATAGCCATTAGCTTTATTGGTAGGATTGTTATATAACTGCTCCCACATCAAGAGATCTTCGTCCTCGTGATACTGATATACTTTAGTTTATATAGCCCTTAGCCTTAGTGGTAGGATAGTTATATAACTGCTCCCACATCAAGGGAACATCGTCCTCGTGATACTGATAGAGTATAGTTTTTAATGCCAGTATCTTTCGTGGTAGGATAGTTATATAACTGCTTCCAAACCAAGAGAACATCGTCCTCGTGATACGGATAGAGTTTAGTTTGTATAGCCATTAGCTTTAGTGGTAGGATTGTTATATAACTGCTCCCACATCAAGAAAACTTCGTTCTCGTGATACTGATATATTTTAGTTTATATAGCCCTTAGCGTTAGTGGTAGGATAGTTATATAACTGCTCCCACATCAAGAGAACATAGTCCCTAGTGATACTGATAGAGTTTAGTTTGTATAGCCATTGGCTTTATTGGTAGGATAGTAATATAACTGCTCCCGCATCAAGAGAACATCGTCGTCGTGATACTGATAGAGCTTAGTATGTATAGCCATTCGCCTTAGCGGTATTATAGTAATATAACTGCTCCCACATCAAGAGAACATCGTCCTCGTGATACTGATAGAGTTTAGTTTGTATAACCATTAGCCTTAGTTGTAGGATTGTTATATAACTGCTCCCACATCAAGAGAATATCGTCCTCGTGATACAGATAGAGTTTAGTTTGTATAGCCGTTAGTTTTAATGGTAGGGTAGTAATATAACTGCTCCCACATCAAGAGAACATCATCCCCGTGATACTGATAGAGATTAGTTTGTATAGCCATTAGCTTTAGTGGTAGGATAGTTATATAACTGCTTCCAAATCAAGAGAACATCGTCCTCGTGATACAGATTGGGTTTACTTTGTAAAGCCATTAGCTTTAGTGGTAATATAGTTATATAACGTTCCCACATCACGACAATATCGTCCTCGTGATACTGATAGATTTTAGTTTGTATAGCCGTTAGTTTTAATGGTAGGGTAGTAATATAACTGCTCCCACATCAAGAGAACATCATCCCCGTGATACTGATAGAGATTAGTTTGTATAGCCATTAGCTTTAGTGGTAGGATAGTAATATAACTGCTCCCGCGTCAAGAGAATATCGTCCTCGTGATACTGATAGAGTTTAGTTTGTATAGCCATTAGCTTTAGTGGTAGGATAGTTATATAACTGCTCCCACACAAAGAGAACATCGTCCTGATGATACTGATAGAGTTTAGTTTGTATAGCCATTAGCCTTAGTTATAGGATTGTTATATAACTGCTCCCACATCAAGAGAATATCGTCCTCGTGATACAGATAGAGTTTAGTTTGTATAGCCATTAGCTTTAGTGGTAATATAGTTATATAACTGTTCCCATATCACGATAATATCGTCCTCGTGGTACTGATAGAATTTGGTTTGTATAGCCGTCAGATTTAATGTTAGGGTAGTAATATAACTGCTCCCACATCAAGAGACCATCATCCCCGTGATACTGATAGAGATTAGTTTGTATAGACATTAGCTTTAGTGGTAGGATAGTAATATAACTGCTGCCGCATCAAGAGAACATCGTCCTCGTGATACTGATAGAGTTTAGTTTGTATAGCCATTAGCCTTAGTGGTAGGATAGTTATATAACTGCTCCCACACAAAGATAACATCGTCCTGATGATACTGATAGAGTTTAGTTTGTATAGCCGTTAGCTTTAGTGGCAGGATTGTTATGTAACTGCTCCCACATCAAGAGAACTTCGTCCTCGTGATACTGATATATTTTAGTTTATATAGCCCTTAGCCTTAGTGGTAGGATATTTATATATCTGCTCCCACATCAGGAGAACAAGGTCCTCGTGACACTGATAGAGTATAGTTTGTAATGCGAGTAGCTTTAGTGGTAGGATAGTTATATAACTGCTTCCAAATCAAGAGAACATCGTCCTCGTGATACTGATAGAGTTTAGTTTGTATAGCCATAAGCTTTAGTGGTAGGATTGTTATATAACTGCTCCCACATCAAGAGAACTTCGTCCTCGTGATACTGATATATTTTAGTTTATATAGCCGTTATCCTTAGTGGTAAGATAGTTATATATCTGCTCCCACATCAAGAGAACATCGTCCTCGTGATACTGATAGAGTGTAGTTTGTATTGCCATTAGCTTTAGTGGTAGGATTGTTATTTAACTGCTCCCACATCAAGAGAACTTCGTCTTCGTGATATTGATATATTTTAGTTTATATAACTCTTAGCCTTAGTGGTAGGATAGTTATATAACTGCTCCCACATCAAGAGAACGTCGTCCTCGTGATACGGATAGATTCTAATTTGTATAGTCATTTGCCTTATTGATGCTATAGTTATATAACGGCTCCCACATCAAGAGAACGTTATATAATTGCTCCCGCATGAAGGGAACATCGTCCTCGTGATACAGATAGATTTTAGTTTGTATAGCCATTAGCCATTGTGGTAGGATAGTTATATAACTGCTCCCACATCAAGAGAACATCGTCCTCGTGATACTGATAGAGTTTAGTTTGTAGAGCCATTAGCTTTAGTGGTAGGGGAGTAATATAACTGCTCCCACATCAAGAGAACTACGTCCTTGTGATACTGGTAGGGTTTAGTTTGTATAGCCATTAGCTTTAGTGGTAGGATAGTTATTTAACTTTTCCCACATGAAGAGAACATCGTCCTCGTGATACTGATAGAGTATATTTTGTATAGCCATTAGCCTTAGTGGTAGGATAGTTATATAAGTGCTCCCACATCAAGAGAAGATCATCCTCGTGATACTGATAGAGTTTAGTTTGTATAGCCATTAGCTTTAGTGGTAGAATAGTTAACTGCTCCCACATCAGGAGAATATCGTCCTCGTGATACTTATAGAGCTTTGCTTGTATAGCCATTAGCCTTAGTGGTAGGATAGTTATATAACTGCTCCCACATCAAGAGAACATCGTCCTCGTGATACTGATAGATTTTAGTTTTTATATCCATTAGCTTTAGTGGTAGGATAGTACTAAAACTGCACCCACATCAAGAGAACCTCGTCCATGTGATAGTGGTAGGGGTTAGTTTGTAATGCCATTAGCTTTAGTGGTAGGATTGTTATATAACTGCTCCCACATCAAGAGAACATCGTCCTCGTGATACTGATATATTTTAGTATATATAGCCCTTAGCGTTAGTGGTAGGATAGTTATATAACTGCTCCCACATCAAGAGAACATCGTCCTGATGATACTGATAGAGTTTAGTTTGTACAGCCATTAGCTTTAGTGGTAGGATTGTTATATAACTGCTCCCACATCAAGAGAACTTCGTACTCGTGATACTGATATATTTTAGCTTATAGCCTTAGTGGTAGGATAGTTATCTAACTGCTCCCACATCAAGAGAACATATTCCCTATTGATACTGATAGAGTATAGATTGTATAGCCGTTAACTTTATTGGTAGGATTGTTATATAACTGCTCCCACATCAAGAGATCTTCGTCCTCGTGATACTGATATATTTTAGTTTATATAGCCCTTAGCCTTAGTGGTAGGATAGTTATATATCTGCTCCCACACAAATGGAACATCGTCCTGATGATACTGATAGATTTTAGTTTTTATAGCCATTAACTTTAGTGGTAGGATTGTTATATAACTGCTCGCACATCAAGAGAACTTCGTCCTCGTGATACTGATAGATTTTAGTTTGTATAGCCATTAGCCCTAGTGGTAGGATGGTTATATAACTGCTCCCACATAACGAAAATATCGTGCTCGTGATACTGATAGAGCTTAGTATGTATAGGCATTAGCCGTAGCGGTAGTATAGTAATATAACTGCTCCCACATCAAGAGAACATCGTCCTCGTGATACTGATAGTGTTTAGTATGTATAGCCATTAGCCTTAGTGGTAGGATAGTTATATATCTGCTCCCACACAAATGGAACATCGTCCTGATGATACTGATAGATTTTAGTTTTTATAGCCATTAGCTTTAGTGGTAGGATTGTTATATAACTGCTCGCACATCAAGAGAGCTTCGTCCTCGTGATACTGATAGATTTTAGTTTGAATAGCCATTAGCCCTAGTGGTAGGATGCTTATATAACTGCTCCCATATAACGAAAATATCGTGCTCGTGATACTGATAGAGCTTAGTATGTATAGGCATTAGCCGTAGCGGTAGTATAGTAATATAACTGCTCCCACATCAAGAGAACATCGTCCTCGTGATACTGATAGTGTTTAGTATGTATAGCCATTAGCCTTAGTGGTATGATAGTTATATAACTGCTCCCACATCAAGAGAATATCGTCCTCGTGATACAGATAGATTTTAGTTTTTATAGCCATTAGCTTTAGTGGTAATATAGTTATATAACTGTTCCCACATCACGATAATGTCGTCCTCGTGGTACTGATAGAGTTTAGTTTGTATAGCCGTTAGATTTAATGGTAGGGTATTAATATAACTGCTCCCACATCAAGCGACCATCATCCCCGTGATACTGATAGAGTTTAGTTTGTATAGCCATTAGCTTTAGTGGTAGAATTGTAATATAACTGCTCCCGCATCAAGAGAACATCGTCCTCATGATACTGATAGAGTATAGTTTGTATAGCCATTAGCCTTAGTGGTAGGATAGTTATATAACTGCTCCCACACAAAGAGAACATCGTCCTGATGATACTGATAGAGTTTAGTTTGTATAGCCATTAGCTTTATTGGTAGGATTGTAATATAACTGCTCCCACATCAAGAGATCATCGTCCTCGTGATACTGATATATTTTAGTTTATATAGCCCTTAGCCTTAGTGGTAGGATAGTTATATAACTGCTCCCACATCAAGAGAACATAGTCCCTGGTATACGGATAGAGTTTAGTTTGTATAGCCATTAGCTTTAGTGGTAGCATAGTAATATAACTGCTCCCTCATCAAGCGAATATCGTCCTCGTGATACTGATAGAGTTTAGGTTGTATAGCCATTAGCTTTAGTGGTCGGATAATTTATATAACTGCTCCCGCGTCAGGAGAACATCGTCCTCGTGATACTGATAGAGTTTAGTTTGTATAGCCATTAGCCTTAGTGGTAGGATAGTACTATAACTGCTCCCGCATCAAGAGAACCTCGTCCATGTGATAGTGGTAGGGTTTAGTTTGTAATGCCAGTAGCTTTAGTGGTAGGATAGTTATATAACTGCTTCCAAATCAAGAGAACATCGTCCTCGTGATACTGTTATATTTTAGTTTATATAGCCCTTAGCCTTAGTGGTAGGATAGTTATATATCTGCTCCCACATAAAGAGAACATCGTACTCGTGATATTGATAGAGTATAGTTTGTAATGCCAGTAGATTTACTGGTAGGATAGCTATATAACTGCTTCCAAATCAAGAGAACGTCGTCCTCGTGATACTGACATATTTTAGTTTATATAGCCCTTAGCCTTAGTGGTAGCATAGTTATATAACTGCTCCCACATCAGGGAACATCGTCCCTGGTGATACTGATAGAGTTTAGTTTGTATAGCCATTAGCTTTAGTGGTAGGATAGTAATATAACTGCTCCCGCATAAAGAGAATATCGTCCTCGTGATACTGATAGAGTTTAGTTTGTATAGCCATTAGCCTTAGTGGTAGGATAGTTATATAACTGCTCCCACACAAAGAGAACGTCGTCCTGATGATACTGATAGAGTTTAGTTTGTATAGCCATTAGATTTAGTGGTAGGATAGTTATATAACTGCTCCCACATCAAGAGAACATCGTCCGCGTGATACTGACAGATTTTAGTTTGTATAGCCATTAGCTTTAGTGGTAGGATAGTAATATAACTGCTCCCGCATCAAGAGAATATCGTCCTCGTGATACTGATAGAGTTTAGTTTGTATAGCCATTAGCCTTAGTGGTAGGATAGTTATATAACTGCTCCCACACAAAGAGAACGTCGTCCTGATGATACTGATAGAGTTTAGTTTGTATAGCCATTAGCTTTAGTGGTAGGATTTTTATATAACTGCTCCCACATCAAGAGAACTTCGTCCTCGTAATACTGATATATTTTAGTTTATACAGCCCATAGTCTTAGTGGTAGGATAGTTATATATCTGCTCCCACATCAAGAGAACATCGTCCTCGTGATACTGATAGAGTATAGTTTGTAATGCCAGTAGCTTTAGTGGTAGGATAGTTATATTACTGCTTCCAAATCAAGACAACGTCGTCCGCGTGATACTGATAGAGTTTAGTTTGTATAGCCATTAGCTTTAGTGGTAGGATTGTCATATAACTGCTCCCGCATCAAGAGAACTTCGTCCTCGTGATACTGACATATTTTAGTTTATATAGCCCTTAGCCTTAGTAAGGATAGTTATATAACTGCTCCCACATCAAAAGAACATCGTCCCTAGTGATACTGATAGAGTTTAGTTTGTATAGCCATTAGCTTTAGTGGTAAGATAGTAATATAACTACCCCCGCATCAAGAGAACATCGTCCTCGTGATACTGATAGATTTTAGTTTTTATATCAATTAGCTTTAGTGGTAGGATAGTACTATAACAGCTCCCACATCAAGAGACTCTCGTCCATGTGATAGTGGTAGGGTTTAGTTTTTAATGCCAGTAGCTTTAGTGGTAGGATAGTTATATAACTGCTTCCAAATCAAGAGAACATCGTCCTCGTGATACTGATATATTTCAGTTTATATTGCCCTTAGCCTTGGTGGTAGGATAGTTATATAACTGCTCCCACATCAAGAGAACATCGTCCTCGTGATACTGATAAAGTTTAGTTTATATAGCCGTTAGCCTTAGTGAAGGATAGTTATATAACTGCTCCCACATCAAGAGAACATCGTTCTCGTGATGCTTTTAGAGTTTAGTTTGTATAGCCATTAGCCTTAGTGGTAGGATAGTTATATAACTGCACCCACACAAAGAGAACATCGTCCTGATGATACTGATAGAGTTTAGTTTGTATAGCCGTTAGCTTTAGTGGTAGGATTGTTATATAACTGCTCCCACATCAAGAGAACTTCGTCCTCGTGATACTGATATATTTTAGTTTATATAACCCTTAGCCTTAGTGGTAGGATAGTTATATAACTGCTCCCACATCAAGAGAACTTCGTCCTCGTGATACTGAGAGAGTTTAGTTTGTATAGCCATTAGCTTTAGTGGTAGGATAGTAATATAACTGCTCCCGCATCAAAAGAACATCGTGCTCGTGATACTGATAGAGCTTAGTTTGTATAGCCATTAGCTTTAGTGGTAGGATTGTTATATAACTGCTCCCACATCAAGAGAACTTCGTCCTCGTGATACTGATATATTTTAGTTTATATAGCCCTTAGCCTTAGTGTTAGGATAGATATATAACTGCTCCCACATCAAGAGAACGTCGTCCTCGTGATACGGATAGATTCTAATTTGTATAGCCATTTGCCTTAGTGATACTATAGTTATATAACGGCTCCCACATCAAGAGAACGTTATATAATTGCTCCCGCATCAAGAGAACATCGTCCTCGTGATACTGATAGATTTTAGTTTGTATAGCCATTAGCCTTTGTGGTAGGATAGTTATATAACTGCTCCCACATCAAGAGAACATCGTCGTTGTGATACTGATAGAGTTTAGTTTGTATAGCCATTAGCTTTAGTGGTAGAATAGTTAACTGCTCCCACATCAGGAGTATATCGTCCTCGTGATACTTATAGAGCTTTGCTTGTATAGCCATTAGCCTTAGTGGTAGGATAGTTATATAACTGCTCCCACATCAAGAGAACATCGTCCTAGTGATACTGATAGATTTTAGTTTGTATAGCAATTAGCTTTAGTGGTAGGATAGTTATATGACTGCTCCCACATCAGGAGAACATCGTCCTCGTGATACTGATAGATTTTAGTTTTTATATCCATTAGCTTTAGTGGTAGGATAATACTATAACTGCTCTCACATCAAGAGAACCTCGTCCATGTGATAGTGGTAGGGTTTAGTTTGTAATGCCAGTAGCTTTAGTGGTAGGATTGTTATATTACTGCTTCCAAATCAAGAGAACATCGTCCACGTGATACTGATAGAGTATAGTTTGTAATGCCAGTAGCTTTAGTGGTAGGATAGTTATATAACTGCTTCTAAATCAAGAGAACATCGTCCTCGTGATACTGATAGAGTTTAGTTTGTATAGCCATTAGCTTTAGTGGTAGGATTGTTATATAACTGCTCCCACATCAAGGGATCTTCGTCCTCGTGATACTGATATATTTTAGTTTACATAGCCCTTAGCCTTAGTGGTAGGATAGTTATAAAACTGCTCCCACATCAGGAGAACATCGTCCTCGTCATACTGATAGGATATAGTTTGTAATGCCAGTAGCTTTAGTGGTAGGATAGTTATATATCTGCTTCCAAATCAAGAGAACATCGTCGTCGTGATACTGATAGAGTTTAGTTTGTATATCCATTAGCTTTAGTGGTAGGATTGTTATATAACTGCTCCCACATCAAGAGATCATCGTCCTCGTGATACTGATATATTTTAGTTTATATAGCCCTTAGCCTTAGTGGTAGGATAGTTGTATAACTGCTCCCACATCAAGAGAACATCGTCCTCGTGATACGGATAGAGTATAGTTTGTAATGCCAGTAGCTTTAGTGGTAGGATAGTTATATAACTGCTTCCAAATCAAGAGAACATCATCCTCGTGATACTGATAGAATTTAGTTTGTATAGCCATTAGCTTTAGTGGTAGGATTGTTATATAACTTCTCCCACATCAAGAGAACTTCGTCCTCGTGATACTGATATATTTTAGTTTATATAGCCCGTAGCCTTAGTGGTACGATAGTTATATATCTGCTCCCACATCAAGAGAACATCGTCCTCGTGATACTGGTAGAGTATAGTTTGTATTGCCAGTGGCTTTAGTGGAAGGATAGTTATATAACTGCCTCCAAATCAAGAGAACGTCGTCCTCGTGATACTGATAGATTTTAGTTTGTATAGCCATTAGCCTTAGTGGTAGGATAGTTATATAACTGCTCCCACATAAAGAGAATAACGTGCTCGTGATACTGATAGAGCTTAGTATGTATAGCCCTTAGCCTTAGTGGTAGGATAGTTATATAACTGCTCCCACATCAGGAGAACATCGTCCTCGTGATACTGATAGAGTATAGTTTGTAATGCCAGTAGCTTTTGTGGTAGGATAGTTATATAACTACCGGGCGAGTTGGCCGTGCGTGTAGAGGCGCGCGGCTGTGAGCTTGCATCCGGGAGATAGTAGGTTCGAATCCCACTATCGGCAGCCCTGAAAATGGTTTTCCGTGGTTTCCCATTTTCACACCAGGCAAATGCTGGGGCTGTACCTTAATTAAGGCCACGGCCGCTTCCTTCCAACTCCTAGGCCTTTCCTATCCCATCGTCGCCATAAGACCTATCTGTGTCGGTGCGACGTAAAGCCCATAGCAAAAAAAAAGTTATATAACTGCTTCCAAATCAAGAGAACATCGTCCTCGTGATACTGATAGAGTTTAGTTTGTATAGCCATTAGCTTTAGTGGTAGGTTTGTTATATAACTGCTCCCACATCAAGGGATCTTCGTCCTCGTGATACTGATATAATTTAGTTTATATAGCCCTTAGCCTTAGTGGTGGGATAGTTGTATAACTGCTCCCACATCAAGAGAACATCGTCCTCGTGATACTGATAGAGTATAGTTTGTAATGCCAGTAGCTTTAGTGGTAGGATAGTTATATAACTGCTTCCATATCAAGAGAACATCGTCCTCGTGATACTGACAGAGTTTAGTTTGTATAGCCATTAGCTTTAGTGGTAGGATTGTTATATAACTGCTTTCACATCAAGAGAACTTCGTCCTCGTTATACTGATATATTTTAGTTTATATAGCCCTTAGCGTTATTGGTAGGATAGATATATATCTGCTCCCACATCAAGAGAACATCGTCCTCGTGATACTGATAGAGTATAGTTTGTAATGCCAGTAGCTTTAGTGGTAGGATAGTTATATAACTGCTTCCAAATCAAGAGAACATCGTCCTCGTGATACTGATAGAGTTTAGTTTGTATAGCCATAAGCTTTAGTGGTAGGATTGATATATAACTGCTCCCACATCAAGAGAACTTCGTCCTCGTGATACTGATATATTTTAGTTTACATAGCCCTTAGCCTTAGTGGTAGGAGAGTTATATCACTGCTCCCACATCAAGAGAACATAGTCCCTAGTGATATTGATAGAGTTTAGTTTGTATAGCCATTAGCTTTATTGGTAGGATTGTTATATAACTGCTCCCACTTCAAGAGATCTTCGTCCTAGTGATACTGATATATTTTAGTTTATATAACCCTTAGCATTAGTGGTAGGATAGTTATATAACTGCTCCCACATCAGGAGAACATCGTCCACGTGATACTGATAGAGTTTAGTTTGTATAGCCATTAGCCTTAGTGGTAGGATAGTACTATAACTGCTCCCACATCAAGAGAACCTCGTCCATGTGATAGTGGTAGGGCTTAGTTTGTAATGCCAGTAGATTTAGTTGTAGGATAGTTATATAACTGCTTCCAAATCAAGAGAACATCGTCCTCGTGATACTGATAGAGTTTAGTTTGTATAGCCATTAGCTTTATTGGTAGGATTGTTATATAACTGCTCCCACATCAAGAGATCTTCGTCCTCGTGATTCTGATATATTTTAGTTTATCTAGCCCTTAGCCTTAGTGGTAGGATAGTTGTATAACTGCTCCCACATCAAGAGAACATCGTCCTCGTGATACTGATAGAGTATAGTTTGTAATGCCAGTAGCTTTAGTGGTAGGATAGTTATATAACTGCTTCCAAATCAAGAGAAGATCGTCCTCGTGATACTGATAGAGTTTAGTTGTATAGCCATTAGCCTTAGTGGTAGGATAGTTATATAACTGCTCCCACATAAAGAGAATATCGTGCTCGTGATACTGATAGAGCTTAGTATGTATAGCCATTAGCCCTAGCGGTAGTATAGTAATATAACTGCTCCCACATCAAGAAAACATCGTCCTCGTGATACTGATAGAGTTTAGTTTGTATAGCCGTTAACCTTAGTGGTACGATAATTATATAACTGCTCGCACATCAAGAGAACATCGTCCTCGTGATACAGATAGAGTTTAGTTTGTATAGCCCTTAGCCTTAGTGGTAGGATAGTTATATAACTGCTCCCACATCAGGAGAACATCGTCCTAGTGATACTGATAGATTTTAGTTTGTATAGCCATTAGCTTTATTGGTAGGATAGTTATATGACTGCTCCCACATCAAGAGAACATCGTCCTCGTGATACTGATAGATTAATTTTTTATATCCATTAGCCTTAGTGGTAGGAGAGTACTGTAACTGCTCCCACATCAAGAGAACCTCGTCCTCGTGATACTGATAGAGTATAGTTTGTAATGCCAGTAGCTTTAGTGGTAGGATAGTTATATAACTGCTTCCAAATCAAGAGATCATCGTCCTCGTGATACTGATAGAGTTTAGTTTGTATAGCCGTTAGCTTTAGTGGCAGGATTGTTATATAACTGCTCCCACATCAAGAGAACTTCGTCCTCGTGATCCTGATATATTCTAGTTTATATAGCCCTTAGCCGTAGTGGTACGATAGTTATATATCTGCTCCCACATCAAGAGAACATCGTCCTCGTGATACTGATAGAGTTTAGCTTGTATAGCCATTAGCCTTAGTGGTATGATAGTTATATAACTGCTCCCACATCAAGAGGATATCGTCCTCGTAATACAGATAGAGTTTAGTTTGTATAGCCATTAGCTATAGTGGTAATATAGTTATATAACTGTTCCCACATCACGATAATATCGTCCTCGTGGTACTGAAGAGCTTAGTTTGTATAGCCGTTAGATTTAATGTTAGGGTAGTAATATAACTGCTCCCACATCAAGAGAAAATCATCCCCGTGATAATGAGAGAGTTTAGTTTGTATAGCCAGTAGCTTTAGTGGTAGGATAGTAATATAACTGCTCCCGCATCAAAAGAACATCGTGCTCGTGATACTGATAGAGCTTAGTTTGTATAGCCATTAGCTTTAGTGGTAGGATTGTTATATAACTGCTCCCACATCAAGAGAACTTCGTCCTCGTGATACTGATATATTTTAGTTTATATAGCCCTTAGACTTAGTGTTAGGATAGTTATATATCTGCTCCCACATCAAGAGAACATCGTCCTGGTGATACTGATAGAGTTTAGTTTGTATAGCCATTAGCTTTAGTGGTAAGATAGTAATATAACTGCTCCCGCATCAAGAGAACATCGTCCTCGTGATACTGATATATTTTAGTTTATATAGCCCTTAGCCTTAGTGTTAGGATAGATATATAACTGCTCCCACATCAAGAGAACGTCGTCCTCGTGATACGGATAGATTCTAATTTGTATAGCCATTTGCCTTAGTGATACTATAGTTATATAACGGCTCCCACATCAAGAGAACGTTATATAATTGCTCCCGCATCAAGAGAACATCGTCCTCGTGATACTGATAGATTTTAGTTTGTATAGCCATTAGCCTTTGTGGTAGGATAGTTATATAACTGCTCCCGCATCCAGAGAACCACGTCCTTGTGATACTGGTAGGGTTTAGTTTGTATAGCCATTAGCTTAAGTGGTAGGATAGTTATTTAACTTTTCCCACATGAAGAGAACATCGTCCTCGTGATACTGATAGAGTATATTTTGTATAGCTATTAGCCTTAGTGGTAGGATAGTTATATAAGTGCTCCCACATCAAGAGAAGATCATCCTCGTGATACTGATAGAGTTTAGTTTGTATAGCCATTAGCTTTAGTGGTAGAATAGTTAACTGCTCCCACATCAGGAGAATATCGTCCTCGTGATACTTATAGAGCTTTGCTTGTATAGCCATTAGCCTTAGTGGTAGGATAGTTATATAACTGCTCCCACATCAAGAGAACATCGTCCTCGTGATACTGATAGATTTTAGTTTTTATATCCATTAGCCTTAGTGGTAGGATAGTTATATAACTGCTCCCACATCAAGAGAACGTCGTCCTCGTGATACTGATATATTTTAGTTTACATAGCCCTTAGCCTTAGTGGTAGGATAGTTATAAAACTGCTCCCACATCAGGAGAACATAGTCCCTATCGATACTGATAGAGTTTAGTTTGTATAGCCATTAGCTTTATTGGTAGGATTGTTATATAACTGCTCCCACATCAAGAGATCTTCGTCCTCGTGATACTGATATATTTTAGTTTATATAGCCCTTAGCCTTAGTGGTAGGATAGTTATATAACTGCTCCCACATCAGGAGAACATCGTCCTCGTGATACTGATAGAGTATAGTTTGTAATGCCAGTAGCTTTTGTGGTAGGATAGTTATATAACTGCTTCCAAATCAAGAGAACATCGTCCTCGTGATACTGATAGAGTTTGGTTTGTATAGCCATTAGCTTTAGTGGTAGGTTTGTTATATAACTGCTCCCACATCAAGAGATCTTCGTCCTCGTGATACTGATATAATTTAGTTTATATAGCCCTTAGCCTTAGTGGTGGGATAGTTGTATAACTGCTCCCACATCAAGAGAACATCGTCCTCGTGATACTGATAGAGTATAGTTTGTAATGCCAGTAGCTTTAGTGGTAGGATAGTTATATAACTGCTTCCATATCAAGAGAACATCGTCCTCGTGATACTGATAGATTTTAGTTTGTATAGCCATTAGCTTTAGTGGTAGGATCGTTATATAACTGCTTTCACATCAAGAGAACTTCGTCCTCGTTATACTGATATATGTTAGTTTATATAGCCCTTAGCCTTAGTGGTAGGATAGTTATATAACTGCTCCCACATCAGGAGAACATCGTCCACGTGATACTGATAGATTTTAGTTTGTATAGCCATTAGCCTTAATGGTAGGATAGTACTATAACTGCTCCCACATAAAGAGAACCTCGTCCATGTGATAGTGGTAGGGTTTAGTTTGTAATGCCAGTAGCTTTAGTTGTAGGACAGTTATATAACTGCTTCCAAATCAAGAGAACATCGTCCTCGTGATACTGATAGAGTTTAGTTTGTATAGCCATTAGCTTTATTGGTAGGATTGTTATATAACTGCTCCCACATCAAGTGATCTTCGTCCTCGTGATACTGATATATTTTAGTTTATCTAGCCCTTAGCCTTAGTGGTAGGATAGTTGTATAACTGCCCCCACATCAAGAGAACATCGTCCTCGTGATACTGATAGAGTATAGTTTGTAATGCCAGTAGCTTTAGTGGTAGGATAGTTATATAACTGCTTCCAAATCAAGAGAAGATCGTCCTCGTGATACTGATAGAGTTTAGTTTGTATAGCCATTAGCCTTAGTGGTAGGATAGTTATATAACTGCTCCCACGTAAAGAGAATATCGTGCTCGTGTTACTGATAGAGCTTAGTATGTATAGCCATTAGCCTTAGCGGTAGTATAGTAATATAACTGCTCCCACATCAAGAAAACATCGTCCTCGTGATACTGATAGAGTTTAGTTTGTATAGCCATTAACCTTAGTGGTACGATAATTATATAACTGCTCGCACATCAAGAGAACATCGTCCTCGTGATACAGATAGAGTTTAGTTTGTATAGCCCTTAGCCTTAGTGGTAGGATAGTTATATAACTGCTCCCACATCAGGAGAACATCGTCCTAGTGATACTGATAGATTTTAGTTTGTATAGCCATAAGCTTTATTGGTAGGATAGTTATATGACTGTTCCCACATCAAGAGAACATCGTCCTCGTGATACTGATAGATTAATTTTTTATATCCATTAGCTTTAGTGGTAGGAGAGTACTGTAACTGCTCCCACATCAAGAGAACCTCGTCCTCGTGATACTGATAGATTATAGTTTGTAATGCCAGTAGCTTTAGTGGTAGGATAGTTATATAACTGCTTCCAAATCAAGAGATCATCGTCCTCGTGATACTGATAGAATTTAGTTTGTATAGCCGTTAGCTTTAGTGGCAGGATTGTTATATTACTGCTCCCACATCAAGAGAACTTCGTCCTCGTGATACTGATAGATTATAGTTTGTATTGCCAGTGGCTTTAGTGGTAGGATAGTTATATAACTGCCTCCAAATCAAGAGAACTTCGTCCTCGTGATACTGATATATTTTAGTTTATATAGCCCTTAGCGTTAGTGGTAGGATAGTTATATGACTGCTCCCACATCAAGAGAACATAGTGCCTAGTGATACTGATAGAGTTTAGTTTGTATAGCCATTAGCTTTAGTGGTAGGATTGTTATTTAACTGCTCCACATCAAGAGAACTTCGTCCTCGTGATACTGATATA
This sequence comes from Anabrus simplex, assembly GCF_040414725.1. Taxonomy (NCBI): domain Eukaryota; kingdom Metazoa; phylum Arthropoda; class Insecta; order Orthoptera; family Tettigoniidae; genus Anabrus; species Anabrus simplex. The sequence continues at coordinate 193,230,177 of NC_090270.1, forward strand.
TTTTAGTTTATATAACCCTTAGCCTTAGTGGTAGGATAGTTATATAACTGCTCCCACATCAAGAGAACGTCGTCCTCGTGATACGGATAGATTGTAATTTGTATAGCCATTTGCCTTATTGATACTATAGTTATATAACGGCTCCCACATCAAGAGAACGTTATATAATTGCTCCCGCATCAAGGGAACATCGTCCTCGTGATACTTATATATTTTAGTTTGTATAGCCATTAGCCATTGTGGTAGGATAGTTATATAACTGTTCCCACATCAAGAGAACTTCGTCCTCGTGATACTGATATATTTTAGTTTATATAGCCCTTAGCCTTAGTGGTACGATAGTTATATATCTGCTCCCACATCGAGAGAACATCGTCCTCGTGATACTGATAGAGTATAGTTTGTATTGCCAGTGGCTTTAGTGGTAGGATAGTTATATAACTGCCTCCAAATCAAGAGAACGTCGTCCTCGTGATACTGATAGAGTTTAGTTAGTATAGCCATTAGCTTTAGTGGTAGGATAGTTATATAACTGCTCCCACATAAAGAGAATATCGTGCTCGTGATACTGATAGAGCTTAGTACGTATAGCCATTAGCCTTAGCGGTAGTATAGTAATATAACTGCTCCCACATCAAGAAAACATCGTCCTCGTGATACTGATAGATTTTAGTTTGTATAGCCATTAGCCTTAGTGGTAGGATAGTTATATAACTGCTCGCACATCAAGAGAACATCGTCCTCGTGATACAGAGAGAGTTTAGTTTGTATAGCCATTAGCTTTAGTGGTAATATAGTTATATAACTGTTCCCATATCACGATAATATCGTCCTTGTGATACTGATAGAGTTAAGTTTGTATAGCCGTTAGATTTAATGGTAGGGTAGTAATATAACTGCTCCCACATCAAGAGAACATCATCCCCGTGATACTGATGGAGTTTAGGTTGTATAGCCATTAGCTTTAGTGGACGGATAGTAATATAACTGCTCCCGCATCAAGAGGACATCGTCCTCGTGATACTGATAGAGTTTAGGTTGTATAGCCATTAGCTTTAGTGGTAGGATAGTAATATAACTGCTCCCGCATCAAGAGAACATCGTCCTCGTGATACTGATAGAGTTTTAGTTTGTATAGCCATTAGCTTTAGTGGTAGGATTGTTATATAACTGCTTCCACATCAAGAGAACATCGTCCTAGTGATACTGATAGATTTAGTTTGTATAGCCATTAGCTTTATTGGTAGGATAGTTATATGACTGCTCCCACATCAAGAGAACATCGTCCTCGTGATACCGATAGATTAATTTTTTATATCCATTAGCTTTAGTGGTAGGAGAGTACTGTAACTGCTCCCACATCAAGAGAACCTCGTCCATGTGATAGTGGTAGGGTTTAGTTTGTAATGCCAGTAGCTTTAGTGGCAGGATAGTTATATAACTCTTTCCAAATCAAGAGAACATCGTCCTCGTGATACTGATAGAGTTTAGTTTGTACAGCCATTAGCTTTATTGGTAGGATTGTTATATAACTGCTCCCACATCAAGAGATATTCGTCCTCGTGATACTGATATATTTTAGTTTATATAGCCCTTAGCCTTAGTGGTAGGATAGTTATATAACTGCTCCCACATCAAGGGAACATCGTCCTCGTGATACTGATAGAGTATAGTTTGTAATGCCAGTAGCTTTAGTGGTAGGATAGTTATATAACTGCTTCCAAATCAAGAGAACATCGTCCTCGTGATACTGATAGAGTTTAGTTTGTATAGCCATTAGCTTTAGTGGTAGGACTGTTATATAACTGCTCCCACATCAAGAGAATTTCGTCCTCGTGATACTGATATATTTTAGTTTATATAGCCCTTAGCGTTAGTGGTAGGATAGTTATATAACTGCTCCCACATCAAGAGAACATAGTCCCTAGTGATACTGATAGAGTTTAGTTTGTATAGCCATTAACTTTATTGGTAGGATAGTAATATAACTGCTCCCGCATCAAGAGAACATCGTCCTCGTGATACTGATAGAGCTTAGTTTGTATAGCCATTAGCCTTAGTGGTAAGATAGTTATATAACTGCTCCCACATCAAGAGAACATCGTCCTCGTGATACAGATTGGGTTTAGTTTGTAAAGCCCTTAGCGTTATCGGTAGGATAGTAATATAACTGCTCCCGCATCAAGAGAATATCGTCCTCGTGTACTGATAGTGTTTAGTTTGTATAGCCATTAGCCTTAGTGGTAGGATAGTTATATAACTGCCCCCACACAAAGAGAACATCGTCCTGATGATACTGATAGAGTTTAGTTTGTATAGCCATTAGCTTTAGTTATAGGATTGTTATATAACTGCTCCCACATCAAGAGAATATCGTCCTCGTGATACAGATAGAGTTTAGTTTGTATAGCCATTAGCTTTAGTGGTAATATAGTTATATAACTGTTCCCATATCACGATAATATCGTCCTCGTGGTACTGATAGAGTTTAGTTTCTATAGCCGTTAGATTTAATGGTAGGGTAGTAATATAACTGCTCCCACATCAAGAGACCATCATCCCCGTGATACTGATAGAGATTAGTTTGTATAGCCATTAGCTTTAGTGGTAGGATAGTAATACAACTGCTGGCGCATCAAGAGAACATCGTCCTCGTGATACTGATAGAGTTTAGTTTGTATAGCCATTAGCCTTAGTGGTAGGATAGTTATATAACTGCTCCCACACAAAGAGAACATCGTCCTGATGATACTGATAGAGTTTAGTTTGTATAGCCGTTAGCTTTAGTGGTAGGATTGTTATATAACTGCTCCCACATCAAGAGAACTTCGTCCTCGTGATACTGATATATTTTAGTTTATATAGCCCTTAGCCTTATTGGTAGGATAGATATATATCTGCTCCCACATCAAGAGAACATCGTTCTCGTGATACTGATAGAGTATAGTTTGTAATGCCAGTAGCTTTAGTGGTAGGATAGTTATTCAACTGCTACCAAATCAAGACAACGTCGTCCTCGTGATACTCATAGAGTTTAGTTTGTATAGCCATTAGCTTTAGTGGTAGGATTGGTATATAGCTGCTCCCACATCAAGAGGAATTCGTCCTCGTGATACTGATACAGTATAGTTTGTAATGCCAGTAGCTTTAGTGTTAGGATAGTTATATAACTGCTTCCAAGTCAAGAGAACGTCGTCCTCGTGATACTGATAGAGTTTAGTTTGTATAGCCATTAGCTTTAATGGTAGGATTGTTATATACCTGCTCCCACATCAAGAGAACGTCCTCGTGATACTGATATATTTTAGTTTACATAGCCCTTAGCCTTAGTGGTAGGAGAGTTATATCACTGCTCCCACATCAAGAGAACATAGTCCCTAGTAATACTGATAGAGTTTAGTTTGTATAGCCATTAGCTTTATTGGTAGGATTGTTATATAACTGCTCCCACATCAAGAGATCTTCGTCCTCGTGATACTGATATATTTTAGTTTATATAGCCCTTAGGCTTAGTGGTAGGATAGTTATATAACTGCTCCCACATCAGGAGAACATCGTCCTCGTGATACTGATAGAGTTTAGTTTGTATAGCCATTAGCCTTAGTGGTAGGATAGTACTATAACTGCTCCCACATCAAGAGAACCTCGTCCATGTGATAGTGGTAGGGTTTAGTTTGTAATGCCAGTAGCTTTAGTGGTAGGATAGTTATATAACTGCTTCCAAATCAAGAGAACATCGTCCTCGTGATACAGATTGGGTTTAGTTTGTAAAGCCATTAGCTTTAGTGGTTATATAGTTATATAACGTTCCCACATCACGACAATATCGTCCTCGTGATACTCATAGAGTTTAGTTTGTATAGCCGTTAGATTTAATGGTAGGGTAGTAATATAACTGCTCCCATATCAAGAGAACATAATCCCCGTGATACTGATAGAGATTAGTTTGTATAGCCATTAGCTTTAGTGGTAGGATAGTAATATAACTGCTCCCGCATCAAGAGAATATCGTCCTCGTGATACTGATAGAGTTTAGTTTGTATAGCCATTAGCCTTAGTGGTAGGATAGTTATATAACTGCTCCCACGCAAAGAGAACTTCGTCCGGATTATACTGATAGAGTTTAGTTTGTATAGCCATTAGCTTTAGTTATAGGATTGTTATATAACTGCTCCCACATCAAGAGAATATCGTCCTCGTGATACAGATAGAGTTTAGGTTGTATAGCCATTAGCTTTAGTGGTAATTTAGTTATATAACTGTTCCCATATCACGATAATAACGTCCTCGTGGTACTGATAGAGTTTGGTTTGTATAGCCGTTAGATTTAATGGTAGGGTAGTAATATAACTGCTCCCACATCAAGAGACCATCATCCCCGTGATACTGATAGAGATTAGTTTGTATAGCCGTTAGCTTTAGTGGCAGGATTGTTATATAACTGCTCCCACATCAAGAGAACTTCGTCCTCGTGATACTGATATATTTTAGTTTATATAGCCCTTAGCCTTAGTGGTAGGATATTTATATATCTGCTCCCACATCAGGAGAACATCGTCCTCGTGATACTGATAGAGTATAGTTTGTAATGCCAGTAGCTTTAGTGGTAGGATAGTTATATAACTGCTTCCAAATCAAGAGAACATCGTCCTCGTGATACTGATAGAGTTTAGTTTGTATAGCCATTAGCTTTAGTGGTAGGATTGTTATATAACTGCCCCCACATCAAGAGAACTTCGTCCTCGTGATACTGATATATTTTAGTATATATAGCCCTTAGCCTTAGTGGTACGATAGTTATATATCTGCTCCCACATCAAGAGAACATCGTCCTCGTGATACTGATAGAGTATAGTTTGTATTGCCAGTGGCTTTAGTGGTAGGATAGTTATATAACTGCCTCCAAACCAAGAGAACATAGTGCCTAGTGATACTGATAGAGTTTAGTTTGTAAAGCCATTAGCTTTAGTGGTAGGATTGTTATTTAACTGCTCCCACATCAAGAGAACTTCGTCCTCGTGATACTGATATATTTTAGTTTATATAACCCTTAGCCTTAGTGGTAGGATAGTTATATAACTGCTCCCACATCAAGAGAACGTCGTCCTCGTGATACGGATAGATTCTAATTTGTATAGCCATTTGCCTTATTGATACTATAGTTATATAACGGCTCCCACATCAAGAGAACGTTATATAATTGCTCCCGCATCAAGGGAACATCGTCCTCGTGATACTGATAGATTTTAGTTTGTATAGCCATTAGCCATTGTGGTAGGATAGTTATATAACTGCTCCCACATCAAGAGAACATCGTCCTCGTGATACTGATAGAGTTTAGTTTGTATAGCCATTAGCTTTAGTGGTAGGGTAGTAATATAACTGCTCCCACATCAAGAGAACCACGTCCTTGTGATGCTGGTAGGGTTTAGTTTGTATAGCCATTAGCTTTAGTTGTAGGATAGTTATTAATTTTCCCACATGAAGAGAACATCGTCCTCGTGATACTGATAGAGTATATTTTGTATAGCCGTTAGCCTTAGTGGTAGGATAGTTATATAAGTGCTCCCACTTCAAGAGAAGATAATCCTCGTGATACTGATAGAGTTTATTTTGTATAGCCATTAGCTTTAGTGGTAGAATAGTTAACTGCTCCCACATCAGGAGAATATCGTCCTCGTGATACTTATAGAGCTTTGCTTGTATAGCCATTAGCCTTAGTGGTAGGATAGTTATATAACTGCTCCCACATCAAGAGAACATCGTTCTAGTGATACTGATAGATTTTAGTTTGTATAGCCATTAGCTTTAGTGGTAGGATAGTTATATGACTGCTCCCACATCAAGAGAACATCGTCCTCGTGATACTGATAGATTTTAGTTTTTATATCCATTAGCATTAGTGGTAGGATAGTACTATAACTGCTCCCACATCAAGAGAACCTCGTCCATGTGATAGTGGTAGGGGTTAGTTTGTAATGCCATTAGCTTTAGTGGTAGGATTGTTATATAACTGCTCCCACATCAAGAGAACATCGTTCTAGTGATACTGATAGATTTTAGTTTGTATAGCCATTAGCTTTAGTGGTAGGATAGTTATATGACTGCTCCCACATCAAGAGAACTTCGTCCTCGTGATACTGATATATTTTAGTTTATATAGCCCTTAGCCTTAGTGGTAGGATAGTTATATAACTGCTCCCACATCAAGAGAACATATTCCCTATTGATACTGATAGAGTTTAGTTTGTATAGCCGTTAACTTTATTGGTAGGATTGTTATATAACTGCTCCCACATCAAGAGATCTTCGTCCTCGTGATACTGATATATTTTAATTTATATAGCCCTTAGCCTTAGTGGTAGGATAGTTATATAACTGCTCCCACATCAAGAGAACATCGTCCTCGTGATACTGATAGAGTATAGTTTGTAATGCCAGTAGCTTTAGTGGTAGGATAGTTATATAACTGCTTCCAAATCAAGAGAACATCGTCCTCGTGATACTGATAGAGTTTAGTTTGTATAGCCATTAGCTTTAGTGGTGGGATAGTTATATATCTGCTCCCACACAAATGGAACATCGTTTTGATGATACTGATAGATTTTAGTTTTTATAGCCATTAGCTTTAGTGGTAGGATTGTTATATAACTGCTCGCACATCAAGAGAACTTCGTCCTCGTGATACTGATAGATTTTAGTTTGTATAGCCATTAGCCCTAGTGGTAGGATGGTTATATGACTGCTCCCACATAAAGAAAATATCGTGCTCGTGATACTGATAGAGCTTAGTATGTATAGCCATTAGCCTTAGCGGTAGTATAGTAATATAACTGCTCCCACATCAAGAGAACATCGTCCTCGTGATACTGATAGAGGTTAGTATGTATAGCCATTAGCCTTAGTGGTATGATAGTTATATAACTGCTCCCACATCAAGAGAATATCGTCCTCGTGATACAGATAGAGTTTAGTTGTTATAGCCATTAGCTTTAGTGGTAATATAGTTATATAACTGTTCCCACATCACGATAACATCGTCCTCGTGGTACTGATAGTGTTTAGTTTGTATAGCCGTTAGATTTAATGGTAGGGTAGTAATATAACTGCTCCCACATCAAGAGACAATCATGCCCGTGATACTGATAGAGTTTAGTTTGTATAGCCATTAGCTTTAGTGGTAGAATAGTAATATAACTGCTCCCGCATCAAGAGAACATCGTCCTCATGATACTGATAGAGTATAGTTTGTATAGCCATTAGCCTTAGTGGTAGGATAGTTATATAACTGCTCCCACACAAAGAGAACATCGTCCTGATGATACTGATAGAATTTAGTTTGTATAGCCATTAGCTTTAGTGGTAGGATTGTTATATAACTGCTCCCACTTCAAGAGAACTTCGTCCTCGTGATACTGACATATTTTAGTTTATATAGCCCTTAGCCTTAGTGGTAGGATAGTTATATAACTGCTCCCACATCAAGAGAACATTGTCCCTAGTGATACTGATAGAGTTTAGTTTGTATAGCCATTAGCTTTAGTGGTTGGATAGTAATATAACTGCTCCCTTGTCAAGAGAACATCGTCCTCGTGATACTGATAGAGTTTAGTTTGTATAGCCATTAGCCTTAGTGGTAGGATAGTTACATAACTGCTCCCACATAAAGAGAATATCGTGCTCGTGATACTGATAGAGCTTAGTATGTATAGCCATTAGCCTTAGCGGTGGTATAGTAATATAACTGCCCCCGCATAAAGAGAACCTCGTCCATGTGATAGTGGTAGGGTTTAGTTTGTAATGCCAGTAGCTTTAGTGGTAGGATAGTTATATAAATGCTTCCAAATGAAGAGAACATCGTCCTCGTGTTACTGAGAGAGTTTAGATTGTATAGCCATTAGCTTTAGTGGTAGGATAGTAATATAGCTGCTCCCGCATCAAGAGAACTTCGTCCTCGTGATACGGATAGAGCTTACTTTGTATAGAGGATAGCCCTAGTGGTAGGATAGTTATATAACTGCTCCCACATCAAGAGAGAATCGTCCTCGTAATACTCTTAGAACATCGTTTTGATGATACTGATAGATTTTAGTTTGTATAGCCATTAGCCTTTGTGGTAGGATTGTTATATTACTGCTCCCACATCAAGAGAACATCGTCCTCGTGATACTGATAGAGTTTATTTTGTATAGCCATATAGGCATTAGCTTTGGTGGTAGGGTAGTTGTATAACTGGTCCCACATCAGGAGAACATCGTCCTGATGATACTGATATTTTAGTTTGTATAGCCATTAGCCTTAATGGTAGTATAGTTATGTAACTGCTCCCACATCAAGAGAACATCGTCCTCGTGATAGTGAGAGAATTTAATTTGTATAGGCATTAGCCCTAGTGGTAGGGTAGTAATATAACTGCTCCCACATCAAGAGAATATTTTCCTTGTGATACTGGTAGGGTTTAGTTTGTAGGATAGTTATTTAACTGGTCCCGCATGAAGAGAACATCGTCCTCGTGATACTGATAGAGTTTTTTTGTATAGCCATTAGCCTTAGTGGTAGGATAGTTATATAAGTGCTCCCACATCAAGAGAAGATCATCCTCGTGATACTGATAGAGTTTAGTTTGTATAGCCATTAGGCTTAGTGGTAGAATAGTTAACTGCTCCCACATCAGGAGAATATCGTCCTCGTGATACTCATAGATCTTTGTTTGTATAGCCATTAGCTTTAGTGGTAGGATAGTTATATAACTGCTCCCACATCAAGAGAACATCGTCCTCGTGATACTGATAGAGTTTAGTTTGTATAGCCATTAGCTTTAGTGGTAGGATAGTTATATAACTGCTCCCACATCAAGAGAACATCGTCCTCGTGATACTGATATATTTTTGTCTGTATAGCCGTTAGATTTAATGGTAGGGTAGTAATATAACTGCTCCCACATGAAGAGAGAATCGTCCTCGGGATACTGATAGAATTTAGTTTGTGTAGACATTTGCCTTAGTGGTTCTATAGTTATATAACGGCTCCCACATCAAGAGAACGTTATATAATTGCTCCCGCATCAAGAGAACGTCGTCGTCGTGATACTGATAGATTTTAGTTTGTATAGCCATTAGCCTCTGTGGTAGGATAGTTATGTAACTGCTCCCACATCAAGAGAGATTCGTTCTAGGGATACTGATAGAATTTAGTTTGTATAGACATTTGCCTTAGTGGTTCCATAGTTTTATAACGGCTCCCACATAAAGAGAACGTTATATAATTGCTCCCGCATCAAGAGAACGTCGTCCTCGTGGTACTGATAGATGTTGGTTTGTATAGCCATTAGCCTCTGTGGTAGGATAGTTATATAACTGCTCCCACATCAAGAGAATATCGTCCTCGTGATACTGATACAGTTAAGTTTGTATAGCCATTAACTTTAGTGGTAGGATAGTTATATAACCGTTCCCACATCAACAGAACATCGTACTCGTGATATGATAGAGTGTAGTTTGTATAGCTATTAGCTTTAGTGGTAGGCTAGTTATATAACTGCTCCCACATCAAGAGTACCTCGTCCATGTGATAGTGGTAGGGTTTAGTTTGTATAGCCATTAGCTTTAGTGGTAGGATAGTTATATAACTGGTCCCACATCAAGAGAACATCGTCCTCGTAATAGTGATACAGGTTAGTTTGTATAGCCATTAGCCTCTGTGGTAGGATAGTTATATAACTGCTCCCACATCAAGAGAACATCGTCCTCGTGATACTGTTAGAATATGGAGCTTAATGCCAGTAGCTTTAGTTGTAGGATAGTTATATAACTGCTTCCAAATCAAGAGAACATCGTCCTCGTGATACTGATAGAATTTAGTTTGTATAGCCGTTAGCTTTAGTGGTAGGATTGTTATATAACTTCTCCCACAACAACAGGACATCGTACTCGTGATACTGATAGAGTTTAGTTTGTATAGCCATTAGATTTAGTGGTAAGATAGTAATATAACTGCTCCCGCATCAAGAGAACATCGTCCTCGTGATACTGATATATTTTAGTTTATATAGCCCTTACCCTTATTGTTAGGATAGTTATATAACTGCTCCCACATCAAGAGAAGATCGTCCTCGTGATACGGATAGAGTTTAGTTTGTATAGCCATTAGCCTTAGTGGTAGGATAGTTATATAACTGCTCCCACACAAAGTGAAATTCTACCTGATGATACTGATAGAATTTAGTTTGTATAGCCATTAGTTTTAATGGTAGGATTGTTATATAACTGCTCCCACATGAAGGGAACATCGTCCTAGTGATACTGCTAGATTTTAGTTTGTATAGCCACTAGCTTTAGTGGTAGGATTGTTATTTATCTGCTCCCACATCAAGCGAACATCGTCCTCGTGATACTGATATATTTTAGTTTATATAGCCCTTAGCCTTAGTGGTAGGATAGTTATATAACTGCTCCCACATCAAGAGAAGATCGTCCTCGTGATACGGATGGAGTTTAGTTTGTATAGCCATTAGCCTCAGTGGTAGGATAGTTATATAACTGCTCCCACACAAAGTGAAATTCTACCTGATGATACTGATAGAATTTAGTTTGTATAGCCATTAGTTTTAATGGTAGGATTGTTATATAACTGCTCCCACATGAAGAGAACATCGTCCTAGTGATACTGATAGATTTTAGTTTGTATAGCCATTAGCTTTAGTGGTAGGATTGTTATTTATCTGCTCCCACATCAAGAGAACATCGTCCTCGTGATACTGATATATTTTAGTTTATATAGCCCTTAGCCTTAGTGGTAGGATAGTTATATAACTGCTCCAACATCAAGAGAACGTCGTCCTCGTGATACGGATAGATTCTAATTTGTATAGCCATTTGCTATAGTGGTACTATAGTTTAATAACGGCTCCCACATCAAGAGAACTTTATATAATTTCTCCCGCATCAAGAGAACATCGTCCTCGTGATATGATATATTTTAGTTTGTATAGCCGTTAGCCTTTGTGGTAGGATAGTTATATAACTGCTCCCGCATCAAGAGAACATCGTTCTCGTGATACTGATAGATTCTAGTTTGTATAGCCATTGGCCCTAGTGGTTGGATAGTTATATAACTGCTCCCACATCAAGAGATTATCGTCCTCGTGATACTGATAGAGTTTAGTTTGTATAACCATTAGCCTTAGTGGTAGGATTGTTATATAACTGCTCCCACACAAAGAGAACATCGTCCTCGTGACACTGATCGAGTTTAGTTTCTATAGCCATTAGCTTTAGTGGTAGGATAGTTATATAACTGCTCCCACATCAGCAGAACATCGTACTCGTGATATGATAGAGTTTAGTTTGTATAGCCGTTAGCTTTATGGTAGGATAGTTATATAACTGCTCCCACATGAAGAGAACCTCGTCCTTGTGATACTGGTAGGGTTTAGTTTGTATAGCTATTAGCTTTAGTGGTAGGATAGTTATATAACTACTTCCAAATCAAGAGAACATCGTCCTCGTGATACTGATAGTATTTAGTTTGTATAGCCATTAGCTTTAGTGGTAGGATTGTTATATAACTGCTCCCACATCAAGAGAACTTCGTCCTCGTGATACATATAGAATTTAGTTTGTGTAGCCATTAGCTTTATTGGTAGAATGGTTATATATCTGCTCCAACATCAAGAGAACATCGTCCTCGTGATACTGATAGATTCTAATTTGTATAGCCATTTGCCTTGGTGGTACTATAGTTATATAACTGCTCCCACATCAAGAGAACGTTGTATAATTGCTCCCACATCAGAAGAACATCGTCCTGATGATACTGACAGTTTAGTTTGTATAGCCATTAGCCTTAGTGGTAATATAATTATGTAACTGTACCCACTTCAAGAGAACATCGTCCTCGTGATACTGATAGAATAAAGTTTGTATAGCCAGTAGCGTTAGTGGTAGGATAGTTATATAACTGCTCCCACATCAAGAGAACATCGTCCTCGTGATAGTGATAGCATTACGTTTGTATCGCCATTATCCTTAGCGGTAGGATAGTTATGTAACTGCTCCCACATCAAGAGAACATCGTCCTCGTGATACTGATAGAGTTTAGTTTGTATAGCCATTAGCTTTAGTGGTAGGATAGTTATATAACTGCTCCCACATCACGAGAACATCGTCCGCGTGATACTGACAGATGTTAGTTTGTATAGCCATTAGCGTTAGTGGTAGGATAGTTATATAACTGCTCCCACATCAAGAGAACATCGTCCGCGTGATACTGACAGATTTTAGTTTGTATATCCATTAGCTTTAGTGGTAGGATAGTACTATAACTGCTCCCACATCAAGAGAACCTCGTCCATGTGACACTGATAGAGTTTAGTTTGTATAGCCATTAGCTTTAGTGGTAGGGTAGTAATATAACTGCTCCCACATCAAGAGAACCACGTTCCTTGTGATACTGGTAGGGTTTAGTTTGTATTGCCATTAGCTTTAGTGGTAGGATAGTTATTTAACTTTTCCCACATGAACAGAACATCGTCCTCGTGATACTGATAGAGTATATTTTGTATAGCCATTAGCCTTAGAAGTAGGATAGTTATATAAGTGCTCCCACATCAAGAGAAGATCATCCTCGTGATACTGATAGAGTTTAGTTTGTATAGCCATTAGCTTTAGTGGTAGAATAGTTAACTTCTCCCACATCAGGAGAATATCGCCCTCGTGATACTGACAGAGCTTTGCTTGTATAGCCATTAGCCTTAGTGGTAGGATAGTTATATAACTGCTCCCACATCAAGAGAACATCGTCCTAGTGATACTGATAGATTTTAGCTTGTATAGCCATTAGCTTTAGTGGTAGGATAGTAATATAACTGCTCCCGCATCAAAAGAACATCGTGCTCGTGATACTGATAGAGCTTAGTTTGTATAGCCATTAGCCTTAGTGGTAGGATAGTTATATAACTGCTCCCACACAAAGAGAACTTCGTCCTGATGATACTGATAGAGTTTAGTTTGTATAGCCATTAGCTTTAGTGGTAGGATTGTTATATAACTGCTCCCACATCAAGAGAACTTCGTCCTCGGGATACTGATATATTTTAGTTTATATAGCCCTTAGCCTTATTGGTAGGATAGTTATATAACTGCTCCCACATCAAGAGAACGTCGTCCTCGTGATACGGATAGATTCTAATTTGTATAGCCATTTGCCTTAGTGATACTATAGTTATATAACGGCTCCCACATCAAGAGAACGTTATATAATTGCTCCCGCATCAAGAGAACATCGTCCTCGTGATACTGATAGATTTTAGTTTGTATAGCCATTAGCCTTTGTGGTAGTATAGTTATATAACTGCTCCCACATCAAGAGAACATCGTCCTTGCGATACTGATAGAGTTTAGTTTGTATAGCCATTAGCTTTAGTGGTAGGGTAGTAATATAACTGCTCCCACATCAAGAGAACCACGTCCTTGTGATACTGGTAGGGTTTAGTTTGTATAGCCATTAGCTTTAGTGGTAGGATAGTTATTTAACTTTTCCCACATGAACAGAACATCGTCCTCGTGATACTGATAGAGTATATTTTGTATAGCCATTAGCCTTAGTGGTAGTATAGTTATATAACTGCTCCACATCAGGAGAATATCGCCCTCGTGATACTGATAGAGCTTTGCTTGTATAGCCATTAGCCTTAGTGGTAGGATAGTTATATAACTGCTCGCACATCAAGAGAACATCGTCCTAGTGATACTGATTTTTTAGCTTGTATAGCCATTAGCTTTAGTGGTAGGATAGTTATATGACTGCTCCCACATCAAGAGAACATCGTCCTCGTGATACTGATAGATTTTAGTTTGTATAGCCATTAGCCTTTGTGGTAGGATAGTTATATAACTGCTTCCAAATCAAGAGAACATCGTCCTCGTGATAATGATAGAGTATAATTTGTATAGCCATTAGCTTTATTGGTAGGATTGTTATATAACTGCTCCCACATCAACAGATTTTCGTCCTCGTGATACTGATATATTTTAGTTTATATAGGCCTTAGCCTTAGTGGTAGGATAGTTATATAACTGCTCCCACATCAAGAGAACATCGTCCTCGTGATACTGATAGAGTATAGTTTGTATTGCCAGTAGCTTTAGTGGTAGGATAGTTATATAACTGCTTCTAAATCAAGAGAACATCGCCCTCGTGATACTGATAGAGTTTAGTTTGTATAGCCATTAGCCTTAGTGGTAGGATAGTTATATAACTGCTCCCACACAAGGTGAAATTCTACCTGATGATACTGATAGAATTTAGTTTGTATAGCCATTAGTTTTAATGGTAGGATTGTTATATAACTGCTCCCACATGAAGAGAACATCGTCCTAGTGATACTGATAGATTTTAGTTTGTATAGCCACTAGCTTTAGTGGTAGGATTGTTATTTATCTGCTCCCACATCAAGAGAACATCGTCCTCGTGATACTGATATATTTTAGTTTATATAGCCCTTAGCCTTAGTGGTAGGATAGTTATATAACTGCTCCCACATCAAGAGAAGATCGTCCTCGTGATACGGATAGAGTTTAGTTTGTATAGCCATTAGCCTCAGTGGTAGGATAGTTATATAACTGCTCCCACACAAAGTGAAATTCTACCTGATGATACTGATAGAATTTAGTTTGTATAGCAATTAGTTTTAGTGGTAGGATTGTTATATAACTGCTCCCACATGAAGAGAACATCGTCCTAGTGATACTGATAGATTTTAGTTGGTATAGCCATTAGCTTTAGTGGTAGGATTGTTATTTATCTGCTCCCACATCAAGAGAACATCGTCCTCGTGATACTGATATATTTTAGTTTATATAGCCCTTAGCCTTAGTGGTAGGATAGTTATATAACTGCTCCAACATCAAGAGAACGTCGTCCTCGTGATACGGATAGATTCTAAATTGTATAGCCATTTGCTATAGTGGTACTATAGTTTAATAACGGCTCCCACATCAAGAGAACTTTATATAATTTCTCCCGCATCAAGAGAACATCGTCCTCGTGATACTGATATATTTTAGTTTGTATAGCCGTTAGCCTTTGTGGTAGGATAGTTATATAACTGCTCCCGCATCAAGAGAACATCGTTCTCGTGATACTGATAGATTCTAGTTTGTATAGCCATTGGCCCTAGTGGTTGGATAGTTATATAACTGCTCCCACATCAAGAGATTATCGTCCTCGTGATACTGATAGAGTTTAGTTTGTATAGCCATTAGCCTTAGTGGTAGGATTGTTATATAACTGCTCCCACACAAAGAGAACATCGTCCACGTGACACTGATCGAGTTTAGTTTCTATAGCCATTAGCTTTAGTGGTAGGATAGTTATATAACTGCTCCCACATCAGCAGAACATCGTACTCGTGATATGATAGAGTTTAGTTTGTATAGCCATTAGCTTTATGGTAGGATAGTTATATAACTGCTCCCACATGAAGAGAACCTCGTCCTTGTGATACTGGTAGGGTTTAGTTTGTATAGCTATTAGCTTTAGTGGTAGGATAGTTATATAACTACTTCCAAATCAAGAGAACATCGTTCTCGTGATACTGATAGATTCTAGTTTGTATAGCCATTGGCCCTAGTGGTTGGATAGTTATATAACTGCTCCCACATCAAGAGAACATCGTCCTCGTGATACTGATAGATTCTAATTTGTATAGTCATTTGCCTTGGTGGTACTATAGTTATATAACTGCTCCCACATCAAGAGAACGTTGTATAATTGCTCCCACATCAGAAGAACATCGTCCTGATGATACTGACAGTTTAGTTTGTATAGCCATTAGCCTTAGTGGTAATATAATTATGTAACTGTACCCACATCAAGAGAACATCGTCCTCGTGATACTGATAGAATAAAGTTTGTATAGCCAGTAGCGTTAGTGGTAGGATAGTTATATAACTGCTCCCACATCAAGAGAACATCGTCCTCGTGATAGTGATAGCATTACGTTTGTATCGCCATTATCCTTAGCGGTAGGATAGTTATGTAACTGCTCCCACATCAAGAGAACATCGTCCTCGTTATACTGATAGAGCTTAGTTTGTATAGCCATTAGCCTTAGTGGTAGGATAGTTATATAACTGCTCCCACACAAAGAGAACCACGTCCTTGTGATACTGGTAGGGTTTAGTTTGTATAGCCATTAGCTTTAGTGGTAGGATAGTTATTTAACTTTTCCCACATGAACAGAACATCGTCCTCGTGATACTGATAGAGTATATTTTGTATAGCCATTAGCCTTAGTGGTAGTATAGTTATATAACTGCTCCACATCAGGAGAATATCGCCCTCGTGATACTGATAGAGCTTTGCTTGTATAGCCATTAGCCTTAGTGGTAGGATAGTTATATAACTGCTCGCACATCAAGAGAACATCGTCCTAGTGATACTGATTTTTTAGCTTGTATAGCCACTAGCTTTAGTGGTAGGATAGTTATATGACTGCTCCCACATCAAGAGAACATCGTCCTCGTGATACTGATAGATTTTAGTTTTTATATCCATTAGCTTTAGTGGTAGGATAATACTATAACTGCTCCCACATCAAGAGAACCTCGTCCATGTGTTAGTGGTAGGGTTTAGTTTGTAATGCCAGTAGCTTTAGTGGTAGGATAGTTATATAACTGCTTCCAAATCAAGAGAACATCGTCCTCGTGATAATGATAGAGTATAATTTGTATAGCCATTAGCTTTATTGGTAGGATTGTTATATAACTGCTCCCACATCAAGAGAACTTCGTCCTCGTGATACTGATATATTTTAGTTTACATAGCCCTTAGCCTTAGTGGTAGGATTGTTATAAAACTGCTCCCACATGAACAGAACATAGTCCCTGGTGATACTGATAGATTTTAGTTTGTATAGCCATTAGCTTTAATGGTAGGATTGTTATATAACTGCTCCCACTTCAAGAGATCTTCGTCCTCGTGATACTGATATATTTTAGTTTATATAGCCCTTAGCCTTAGTGGTAGGATAGTTATATTGCTGCTCCCACATCAGGAGAACATCGTCCTCGTGATACTGATAGAGTTTAGTTTGTATAGCCATTAGCCTTAGTGGTAGGATAGTTATATAACTGCTCCCACATAAAGAGAATATCGTGCTCGTGATACTGATAGAGCTTAGTAAGTATAGCCATTAGCCTTAGCGGTAGTATAGTAATATAACTGCCCCCACATCAAGAAAACATCGTCCTCGTGATACTGATAGAGTTTAGTTTGTATAGCCATTAGCCTTAGTGGTACGATAGTTATATAACTGCTCGCACATCAAGAGAACATGGTCCTGGTGATACAGAGAGAGTTTAGTTTGTATAGCCATTAGCTTTAGTGGTAATATAGTTATATAACTGGTCCCACATCACGATAATATCGTCCTCGTGATACTGATAGAGTTTAGTTTGTATAGCCGTTAGATTTAATGGTAGGGTAGTAATATAACTGCTCCCACATCAAGAGAACATCATCCCCGTGATACTGATGGAGTTTAGGTTGTATAGCCATTAGCTTTAGTGGTAGGATAGTAATATAACTGCTCCCGCATCAAGAGGACATCGTCCTCGTGATACTGATAGAGTTTAGGTTGTATAGCCATTAGCTTTATTATTAGGATAGTAATATAACTGCTCCCGCATCAAGAGAACATCGTCCTCGTGATACTGATAGAGTTTTAGTTTGTATAGCCATTAGCTTTAGTGGTAGGATTGTTATATATCTGCTCCCACATCAAGAGAACATCGTCCTAGTGATACTGATAGATTAATTTGTATAGCCATTAGCTTTATTGGTAGGATAGTTATATGACTGCTCCCACATCAAGAGGACATCGTCCTCGTGATACTGATAGAGTTTAGTTTGTATAGCCATTAGCTTTATTGGTAGGATAGTAATATAACTCCTCCCGCATCAAGAGAACATCGTCCTTGTGATACTGATAGAGCTTAGTTTGTATAGCCATTAGCCTTAGTGGTAAGATAGTTATATAACTGCTTCCAAATCAAGAGAACATCGTCCTCGTGATAATGATAGAGTATAGTTTGTATAGCCGTTAGCTTTGTTGGTAGGATTTTTATATAACTGCTCCCACATCAACAGATTTTCGTCCTCGTGATACTGATATATTTTAGTTTATATAGGCCTTAGCCTTAGTGGTAGGATGGTTATATAACTGCTCCCACATCAAGAGAACATCGTCCTCGTGATACTGAGAGAGCATAGTTTGTAATGCCAGTAGCTTTAGTGGTAGGATAGTTATATAACTGCTTCCAAATCAAGAGAACATCGTCCTCGTGATACTGATAGAGTTTAGTTTGTATAGCCATTAGCCTTAGTGGTAAGATAGTTATATAACTGCTCCCACATAAGAGAATGTCGTGCTCGTGATACTGATAGAGCTTAGTATGTATAGCCATTAGCCTTAGCGGTAGTATAGTAATATAACTGCTCCCACATCAAGAAAACATCGTCCTCGTGATACTGATAGAGTTTAGTTTGTATAGCCATTAGCCTTAGTGGTACGATAGTTATATAACTCCTCGCACATCAAGAGAACGTCGTCCTCGTGATACAGATAGAGTTTAGTTTGTACAGCCATTAGCTTTAGTGGTAATATAGTTATATAACTGTTCCCACATCACGATAATATCGTCCTCGTGATACTGGTAGAGTTTAGTTTGTATAGCCGTTAGATTTAATGGTAGGGTAGTAATATAACTGCTCCCACATCAAGAGACCATCGTCCCCGTGATACTGATAGAGATTAGTTTGTATAGCCATTAGCTTTAGTGGTAGGATAATAATATAACTGCTCGCACATCAAGAGAACGTCGTCCTCGTGATACAGATAGAGTTTAGTTTGTACAGCCATTAGCCTTAGTGGTAGGATAGTTATATAACTGCTCCCACACAAAGAGAACTTCGTCCTGATGATACTGATAGAGTTTAGTTTGTATAGCCATTAGCTTTCGTGGTAGGATTGTTATATAACTGCTCCCACATCAAGAGAACTTCGTCCTCGGGATACTGATATATTTTAGTTTATATAGCCCTTAGCCTTAGTGTTAGGATAGTTATATAACTGCTCCCACATCAAGAGAACATCGTCCTGGTGATACTGATAGAGTTTAGTTCGTATAGCCATTAGCTTTAGTGGTAGAATAGTAATATAACTGCTCCCGCATCAAGAGAACATCGTCCTCATGATACTGATAGAGTATAGTTTGTATAGCCATTAGCCTTAGTGGTAGGATAGTTATATAACTGCTCCCACACAAAGAGAACATCGTCCTGATGATACTGATAGAATTTAGTTTGTATAGCCATTAGCTTTAGTGGTAGGATTGTTATATAACTGCTCCCACTTCAAGAGAACTTCGTCCTCGTGATACTGACATATTTTAGTTTATATAGCCCTTAGCCTTAGTTGTAGGATAGTTATATAACTGCTCCCACATCAAGAGAACATTGTCCCTAGTGATACTGATAGAGTTTAGTTTGTATAGCCATTAGCTTTAGTGGTTGGATAGTAATATAACTGCTCCCTTGTCAAGAGAACATCGTCCTCGTGATACTGATAGAGTTTAGTTTGTATAGCCATTAGCCTTAGTGGTAGGATAGTTACATAACTGCTCCCACATAAAGAGAATATCGTGCTCGTGATACTGATAGAGCTTAGTATGTATAGCCATTAGCCTTAGCGGTGGTATAGTAATATAACTGCTCCCGCATAAAGAGAACCTCGTCCATGTGATAGTGGTAGGGTTTAGTTTGTAATGCCAGTAGCTTTAGTGGTAGGATAGTTATATAAATGCTTCCAAATCAAGAGAACATCGTCCTCGTGTTACTGAGAGAATTTAGTTCGTATAGCCATTAGCTTTAGTGGTAGGATAGTAATATAGCTGCTCCCGCATCAAGAGAACTTCGTCCTCGTGATACGGATAGAGTTTACTTTGTATAGAGGATAGCCCTAGTGGTAGGATTTTTATATTACTGCTCCCACATCAAGAGAACATCGTCCTCGTGATACTGATAGAGTTTATTTTGTATAGCCATATAGCCATTAGCTTTGGTGGTAGGGTAGTTGTATAACTGGTCCCACATCAGGAGAACATCGTCCTGATGATACTGATATTTTAGTTTGTATAGCCATTAGCCTTAATGGTAGTATAGTTATGTAACTGCTCCCACATCAAGAGAACATCGTCCTCGTGATAGTGAGAGAATTTAATTTGTATAGGCATTAGTCTTAGTGGTAGGGTAGTAATATAACTGCTCCCACATCAAGAGAATATTTTCCTTGTGATACTGGTAGGGTTTAGTTTGTAGGATAGTTATTTAACTGGTCCCGCATGAAGAGAACATCGTCCTCGTGATACTGATAGAGTTTTTTTGTATAGCCATTAGCCTTAGTGGTAGGATAGTTATATAAGTGATCCCACATCAAGAGAAGATCATCCTCGTGATACTGATAGAGTTTAGTTTGTATAGCCATTAGCCTTAGTGGTAGAATAGTTAACTGCTCCCACATCAGGAGAATATCGTCCTCGTGATACTCATAGATCTTTGTTTGTATAGCCATTAGCTTTAGTGGTAGGATAGTTATATAACTGCTCCCACATCAAGAGAACGTCGTCCTCGTGATACTGATAGAGTTTAGTTTGTATAGCCATTAGCTTTAGTGGTAGGATAGTTATATAACTGCTCCCACATCAAGAGAACATCGTCCTCGTGATACTGATAGATTTTTGTCTGTATAGCCGTTAGATTTAATGGTAGGGTAGTAATATAACTGCTCCCACATGAAGAGAGAATCGTCCTCGGGATACTGATAGAATGTAGTTTGTGTAGACATTTGCCTTAGTGGTTCTATAGTTATATAACGGCTCCGACATCAAGAGAACGTTATATAATTGCTCCCGCATCAAGAGAACGTCGTCGTCGTGATACTGATAGATTTTAGTTTGTATAGCCATTAGCCTCTGTGGTAGGATAGTTATGTAACTGCTCCCACATCAAGAGAGATTCGTTCTAGGGATACTGATAGAATTTAGTTTGTATAGACATTTGCCTTAGTGGTTCCATAGTTTTATAACGGCTCCCACATAAAGAGAACGTTATATAATTGCTCCCGCATCAAGAGAACGTCGTCCTCGTGGTACTGATAGATGTTGGTTTGTATAGCCATTAGCCTCTGTGGTAGGATAGTTATATAACTGCTCCCACATCAAGATAATATCGTCCTCGTGATACTGATACAGTTAAGTTTGTATAGCCATTAACTTTAGTGGTAGGATAGTTATATAACCGTTCCCACATCAACAGAACATCGTACTCGTGATATGATAGAATGTAGTTTGTATAGCTATTAGCTTTAGTGGTAGGCTAGTTATATAACTGCTCCCACATCAAGAGTACCTCGTCCATGTGATAGTGGTAGGGTTTAGTTTGTATAGCCATTAGCTTTAGTGGTAGGATAGTTATATAACTGGTCCCACATCAAGAGAACATCGTCCTCGTAATAGTGATACAGGTTAGTTTGTATAGCCATTAGCCTCTGTGGTAGGATAGTTATATAACTGCTCCCACATCAAGAGAACATCGTCCTCGTGATACTGTTAGAATATGGAGCTTAATGCCAGTAGCTTTAGTTGTAGGATAGTTATATAACTGCTTCCAAATCAAGAGAACATCGTCCTCGTGATATTGATAGAATTTAGTTTGTATAGCCGTTAGCTTTAGTGGTAGGATTGTTATATAACTTCTCCCACAACAACAGGATATCGTACTCGTGATACTGATAGAGTTTAGTTTGTAAAGCCATTAGATTTAGTGGTAGGATTGTTATTTATCTGCTCCCACATCAAGAGAACATCGTCCTCGTGATACTGATGGAGTTTAGTTTGCATAGCCATTAGCTTTAGTGGTAGGATAGTTATATAACTGCTCCCACATCAAGAGAACATCGTCCGCGTGATACTGACAGATTTTAGTTTGTATAGCCATTAGCTTTAGTGGTAGGATAGTTATATAACTGCTCCCACATCAAGAGAACATCGTCCGCGTGATACTGACAGATTTTAGTTTGTATATCCATTAGCTTTAGTGGTAGGATAGTACTATAACTGCTCCCACATCAAGAGAACCTCGTCCATGTGATACTGATAGAGTTTAGTTTGTATAGCCATTAGCTTTAGTGGTAGGGTAGTAATATAACTGCTCCCACATCAAGAGAACCACGTTCCTTGTGATACTGGTAGGGTTTAGTTTGTATTGCCATTATCTTTAGTGGTAGGATAGTTATTTAACTTTTCCCACATGAACAGAACATCGTCCTCGTGATACTGATAGAGTATATTTTGTATAGCCATTAGCCTTAGAAGTAGGATAGTTATGTAAGTGCTCCCACATCAAGAGAAGATCATCCTCGTGATACTGATAGAGTTTAGTTTGTATAGCCATTAGCTTTAGTGGTAGAATAGTTAACTTCTCCCATATCAGGAGAATATCGCCCTCGTGATACTGATAGAGCTTTGCTTGTATAGCCATTAGCCTTAGTGGTAGGATAGTAATATAACTGCTCCCACATCAAGTGAACATCGTCCTAGTGATACTGATAGATTTTAGCTTGTATAGCCATTAGCTTTAGTGGTAGGATAGTAATATAACTGCTCCCGCATCAAAAGAACATCGTGCTCGTGATACTGATAGAGCTTAGTTTGTATAGCCATTAGCCTTAGTGGTAGGATTGTTATATAACTGCTCCCACACAAAGAGAACATCGTCCTCGTGACACTGATCGAGTTTAGTTTCTATAGCCATTAGCTTTAGTGGTAGGATAGTTATATAACTGCTCCCACATCAGCAGAACATCGTACTCGTGATATGATAGAGTTTAGTTTGTATAGCCATTAGCTTTATGGTAGGATAGTTATATAACTGCTCCCACATGAAGAGAACCTCGTCCTTGTGATACTGGTAGGGTTTAGTTTGTATAGCTATTAGCTTTAGTGGTAGGATAGTTATATAACTACTTCCAAATCAAGAGAACATCGTCCTCGTGATACTGATAGACTTTAGTTTGTATAGCCATTAGCTTTAGTGGTAGGATTGTTATATAACTGCTCCCACATCAAGAGAACTTCGTCCTCGTGATACATATAGAATTTAGTTTGTGTAGCCATTAGCTTTATTGGTAGAATGGTTATATATCTGCTCCAACATCAAGAGAACATCGTCCTCGTGATACTGATAGATTCTAATTTGTATAGCCATTTGCCTTGGTGGTACTATAGTTATATAACTGCTCCCACATCAAGAGAACGTTGTATAATTGCTCCCACATCAGAAGAACATCGTCCTGATGATACTGACAGTTTAGTTTGTATAGCCATTAGCCTTAGTGGTAATATAATTATGTAACTGTACCCACTTCAAGAGAACATCGTCCTCGTGATACTGATAGAATAAAGTTTGTATAGCCAGTAGCGTTAGTGGTAGGATAGTTATATAACTGCTCCCACATCAAGAGAACATCGTCCTCGTGATAGTGATAGCATTACGTTTGTATCGCCATTATCCTTAGCGGTAGGATAGTTATGTTACTGCTCCCACATCAAGAGAACATCGTCCTCGTGATACTGATAGAGTTTAGTTTGTATAGCCATTAGCTTTAGTGGTAGGATAGTTATATAACTGCTCCCACATCACGATAACATCGTCCGCGTGATACTGACAGATTTTAGTTTGTATAGCCATTAGCGTTAGTGGTAGGATAGTTATATAACTGCTCCCACATCAAGAGAACATCGTCCGCGTGATACTGACAGATTTTAGTTTGTATATCCATTAGCTTTAGTGGTAGGATAGTACTATAACTGCTCCCACATCAAGAGAACCTCGTCCATGTGATACTGATAGAGTTTAGTTTGTATAGGCATTAGCTTTAGTGGTAGGGTAGTAATATAACTGCTCCCACATCAAGAGAACCACGTTCCTTGTGATACTGGTAGGGTTTAGTTTGTATTGCCATTAGCTTTAGTGGTAGGATAGTTATTTAACTTTTCCCACTTGAACAGAACATCGTCCTCGTGATACTGATAGAGTATATTTTGTATAGCCATTAGCCTTAGAAGTAGGATAGTTATATAAGTGCTCCCACATCAAGAGAAGATCATCCTCGTGATACTGATAGAGTTTAGTTTGTATAGCCATTAGCTTTAGTGGTAGAATAGTTAACTTCTCCCACATCAGGAGAATATCGCCCTCGTGATACTGATAGAGCTTTGCTTGTATAGCCATTAGCCTTAGTGGTAGGATAGTTATATAACTGCTCCCACATCAAGAGAACATCGTCCTAGTGATACTGATAGATTTTAGCTTGTATAGCCATTAGCTTTAGTGGTAGGATAGTAATATAACTGCTCCCGCATCAAAAGAACATCGTGCTCGTGATACTGATAGAGCTTAGTTTGTATAGCCATTAGCCTTAGTGGTAGGATAGTTATATAACTGCTCCCACACAAAGAGAACTTCGTCCTGATGATACTGATAGAGTTTAGTTTGTATAGCCATTAGCTTTAGTGGTAGGATTGTTATATAACTGCTCCCACATCAAGAGAACTTCGTCCTCGGGATACTGATATATTTCAGTTTATATAGCCCTTAGCCTTAGTTTTAGGATAGTTATATAACTGCTCCCACATCAAGAGAACATCGTCCTGGTGATACTGATAGAGTTTAGTTTGTATAGCCATTAGATTTAGTGGTAAGATAGTAATATAACTGCTCCCGCATCAAGGGAACATCGTCCTCGTGAAACTGATATATTTTAGTTTATATAGCCCTTAGCCTTATTGGTAGGATAGTTATATAACTGCTCCCACATCAAGAGAACGTCGTCCTCGTGATACGGATAGATTCTAATTTGTATAGCCATTTGCCTTAGTGATACTATAGTTATATAACGGCTCCCACATCAAGAGAACGTTATATAATTGCTCCCGCATCAAGAGAACATCGTCCTCGTGATACTGATAGATTTTAGTTTGTATAGCCATTAGCCTTTGTGGTAGTATAGTTATATAACTGCTCCCACATCAAGAGAACATCGTCCTTGTGATACTGATATATTTTAGTTTATATAGGCCTTAGCCTTAGTGGTAGGATAGTTATATAACTGCTCCCACATCAAGAGAACATCGTCCTCGTGATACTGATAGAGTATAGTTTGTATTGCCAGTAGCTTTGGTGGTAGGATAGTTATATAACTGCTTCTAAATCAAGAGAACATCGCCCTCGTGATACTGATAGAGTTTAGTTTGTATAGCCATTAGCCTTAGTGGTAGGATAGTTATATAACTGCTCCCACACAAAGTGAAATTCTACCTGATGATACTGATAGAATTTAGTTTGTATAGCCATTAGTTTTAATGGTAGGATTGTTATATAACTGCTCCCACATGAAGAGAACATCGTCCTAGTGATACTGATAGATTTTAGTTTGTATAGCCACTAGCTTTAGTGGTAGGATAGTTATATAACTGCTCCCACATCAAGAGAAGATCGTCCTCGTGATACGGATAGAGTTTAGTTTGTATAGCCATTAGCCTCAGTGGTAGGATAGTTATATAACTGCTCCCACACAAAGTGAAATTCTACCTGATGATACTGATAGAATTTAGTTTGTATAGCCAATAGTTTTAGTGGTAGGATTGTTATATAACTGCTCCCACATGAAGAGAACATCGTCCTAGTGATACTGATAGATTTTAGTTGGTATAGCCATTAGCTTTAGTGGTAGGATTGTTATTTATCTGCTCCCACATCAAGAGAACATCGTCCTCGTGATACTGATATATTTTAGTTTATATAGCCCTTAGCCTTAGTGGTAGGATAGTTATATAACTGCTCCAACATCAAGAGAACGTCGTCCTCGTGATACGGATAGATTCTAATTTGTATAGCCATTTGCTATAGTGGTACTATAGTTTAATAACGGCTCCCACATCAAGAGAACTTTATATAATTTCTCCCGCATCAAGAGAACATCGTCCTCGTGATACTGATATATTTTAGTTTGTATAGCCGTTAGCCTTTGTGGTAGGATAGTTATATAACTGCTCCCGGATCAAGAGAACATCGTTCTCGTGATACTGATAGATTCTAGTTTGTATAGCCATTGGCCCTAGTGGTTGGATAGTTATATAACTGCTCCCACATCAAGAGATTATCGTCCTCGTGATACTGATAGAGTTTAGTTTGTATAGCCATTAGCCTTAGTGGTAGGATTGTTATATAACTGCTCCCACACAAAGAGAACATCGTCCTCGTGACACTGATCGAGTTTAGTTTCTATAGCCATTAGCTTTAGTGGTAGGATAGTTATATAACTGCTCCCACATCAGCAGAACGTCGTACTCGTAATATGATAGAGTTTAGTTTGTATAGCCATTAGCTTTATGGTAGGATAGTTATATAACTGCTCCCACATGAAGAGAACCTCGTCCATGTGATACTGGTAGGGTTTAGTTTGTATAGCTATTAGCTTTAGTGGTAGGATAGTTATATAACTACTTCCAAATCAAGAGAACATCGTCCTCGTGATACTGATAGACTTTAGTTTGTATAGCCATTAGCTTTAGTGGTAGGATTGTTATAAAACTGCTCCCACATCAAGAGAACTTCGTCCTCGTGATACATATAGAATTTAGTTTGTGTAGCCATTAGCTTTATTGGTAGAATGGTTATATATCTGCTCCCACATCAAGAGAACATCGTCCTCGTGATAGTGATAGATTCTAATTTGTATAGCCATTTGCCTTGGTGGTACTATAGTTATATAACTGCTCCCACATCAAGAGAACGTTGTATAATTGCTCCCACATCAGAAGAACATCGTCCTGATGATACTGACAGTTTAGTTTGTATAGCCATTAGCCTTAGTGGTAATATAATTATGTAACTGTACCCACATCAAGAGAACATCGTCCTCGTGATACTGATAGAATAAAGTTTGTATAGCCAGTAGCGTTAGTGGTAGTATAGTTATATAACTGCTCCCACATCAAGAGAACATCGTCCTCGTGATAGTGATAGCATTACGTTTGTATCGCCATTATCCTTAGCGGTAGGATAGTTATGTAACTGCTCCCACATCAAGAGAACATCGTCCTCGTTATACTGATAGAGCTTAGTTTGTATAGCCATTAGCCTTAGTGGTAGGATAGTTATATAACTGCTCCCACACAAAGAGAACTTCGTCCTGATGATACTGATAGAGTTTAGTTTGTATAGCCATTAGCTTTAGTGGTAGGATTGTTATATAACTGCTCCCACATCAAGAGAACTTCGTCCTCGGGATACTGATATATTTTAGTTTATATAGCCCTTAGCCTTAGTTTTAGGATAGTTATATAACTGCTCCCACATCAAGAGAACATCGTCCTGGTGATACTGATAGAGTTTAGTTTGTATAGCCATTAGCTTTAGTGGTAGGGTAGTAATATAACTGCTCCCACATCAAGAGAACCACGTCCTTGTGATACTGGTAGGGTTTAGTTTGTATAGCCATTAGCTTTAGTGGTAGGATATTTATTTAACTTTTCCCACATGAACAGAACATCGTCCTCGTGATACTGATAGAGTATATTTTGTATAGCCATTAGCCTTAGTACTAGTATAGTTATATAACTGCTCCACATCAGGAGAATATCGCCCTCGTGATACTGATAGAGCTTTGCTTGTATAGCCATTAGCCTTAGTGGTAGGATAGTTATATAACTGCTCCCACATCAAGAGAACATCGTCCTAGTGATACTGATTTTTTAGCTTGTATAGCCATTAGCTTTAGTGGTAGGATATTTATATGACTGCTCCCACATCAAGAGAACATCGTCCTCGTGATACTGATAGATTTTAGTTTTTATATCCATTAGCTTTAGTGGTAGGATAATACTATAACTGCTCCCACATCAAGAGAACCTCGTCCATGTGATAGTGGTAGGGTTTAGTTTGTAATGCCAGTAGCTTTAGTGGTAGGATAGTTATATAACTGCTTCCAAATCAAGAGAACATCGTCCTCGTGATAATGATAGAGTATAATTTGTATAGCCATTAGCTTTATTGGTAGGATTGTTATATAACTGCTCCCACATCAACAGATTTTCGTCCTCGTGATACTGATATATTTTAGTTTATATAGGCCTTAGCCTTAGTGGTAGGATAGTTATATAACTGCTCCCACATCAAGAGAACATCGTCCTCGTGATACTGATAGAGTATAGTTTGTATTGCCAGTAGCTTTAGTGGTAGGATAGTTATATAACTGCTTCTAAATCAAGAGAACATCGCCCTCGTGATACTGATAGAGTTTAGTTTGTATGGCCATTAGTTTTAGTGGTAGGATTGTTATATAACTGCTCCCACATCAAGAGAACTTCGTCCTCGTGATACTGATATATTTTAGTTTACATAGCCCTTAGCCTTAGTGGTAGGATTGTTATAAAACTGCTCCCACATGAACAGAACATAGTCCCTAGTGATACTGATAGAGTTTAGTTTGTATAGCCATTAGCTTTAATGGTAGGATTGTTATATAACTGCTCCCACTTCAAGAGATCTTCGTCCTCGTGATACTGATATATTTTAGTTTATATAGCCCTTAGCCTTAGTGGTAGGATAGTTATATTGCTGCTCCCACATCAGGAGAACATCGTCCTCGTGATACTGATAGAGTTTAGTTTGTATAGCCATTAGCCGTAGTGGTAGGATAGTTATATAACTGCTCCCACATAAAGAGAATATCGTGCTCGTGATACTGATAGAGCTTAGTAAGTATAGCCATTAGCCTTAGCGGTAGTATAGTAATATAACTGCCCCCACATCAAGAAAACATCGTCCTCGTGATACTGATAGAGTTTAGTTTGTATAGCCATTAGCCTTAGTGGTACGATAGTTATATAACTGCTCGCACATCAAGAGAACATGGTCCTGGTGATACAGAGAGAGTTTAGTTTGTATAGCCATTAGCTTTAGTGGTAATATAGTTATATAACTGGTCCCACATCACGATAATATCGTCCTCGTGATACTGATAGAGTTTAGTTTGTATAGCCGTTAGATTTAATGGTAGGGTAGTAATATAACTGCTCCCACATCAAGAGAACATCATCCCCGTGATACTGATGGAGTTTAGGTTGTATAGCCATTAGCTTTAGTGGTAGGATAGTAATATAACTGCTCCCGCATCAAGAGGACATCGTCCTCGTGATACTGATAGAGTTTAGGTTGTATAGCCATTAGCTTTAGTGGTAGGATAGTAATATAACTGCTCCCGCATCAAGAGAACATCGTCCTCGTGATACTGATAGAGTTTTAGTTTGTATAGCCATTAGCTTTAGTGGTAGGATTGTTATATATCTGCTCCCACATCAAGAGAACATCGTCCTAGTGATACTGATAGATTAATTTGTATAGCCATTAGCTTTATTGGTAGGATAGTTATATGACTGCTCCCACATCAAGAGGACATCGTCCTCGTGATACTGATAGAGTTTAGTTTGTATAGCCATTAGCTTTATTGGTAGGATAGTAATATAACTGCTCCCGCATCAAGAGAACATCGTCCTCGTGATACTGATAGAGCTTAGTTTGTATAGCCATTAGCCTTAGTGGTAAGATAGTTATATAACTGCTTCCAAATCAAGAGAACATCGTCCTCGTGATAATGATAGAGTATAGTTTGTATAGCCGTTAGCTTTGTTGGTAGGATTGTTATATAACTGCTCCCACATCAACAGATTTTCGTCCTCGTGATACTGATATATTATAGTTTATATAGGCCTTAGCCTTAGTGGTAGGATGGTTATATAACTGCTCCCACATCAAGAGAACATCGTCCTCGTGATACTGAGAGAGCATAGTTTGTAATGCCAGTAGCTTTAGTGGTAGGATAGTTATATAACTGCTTCCAAATCAAGAGAACATCGTCCTCGTGATACTGATAGAGTTTAATTTGTATAGCCATTAGCTTTAGTGGTAGGATAGTAATATAACTGCTTCCGCATCAAGAGAAGATCGTCCTCGTGATACTGATAGAGTTTAGTTTGTATAGCCATTAGCCTTAGTGGTAAGATAGTTATATAACTGCTCCCACATAAGAGAATGTCGTGCTCGTGATACTGATAGAGCTTAGTATGTATAGCCATTAGCCTTAGCGGTAGTATAGTAATATAACTGCTCCCACATCAAGAAAACATCGTCCTCGTGATACTGATAGAGTTTAGTTTGTATAGCCATTAGCCTTAGTGGTACGATAATTATATAACTGCTCGCACATCAAGAGAACGTCGTCCTCGTGATACAGATAGAGTTTAGTTTGTACAGCCATTAGCTTTAGTGGTAATATAGTTATATAACTGTTCCCACATCACGATAATATCGTCCTCGTGATACTGGTAGAGTTTAGTTTGTATAGCCGTTAGATATAATGGTAGGGTAGTAATATACCTCCTCCCACATCAAGAGAACATCATCCCCGTGATACTGATAGAGTTTAGGTTGTATAGCCATTAGCTTTAGTGGTAGGATAATAATATAACTGCTCGCACATCAAGAGAACGTCGTCCTCGTGATACAGATAGAGTTTAGTTTGTACAGCCATTAGCCTTAGTGGTAGGATAGTTATATAACTGCTCCCACACAAAGAGAACTTCGTCCTGATGATACTGATAGAGTTTAGTTTGTATAGCCATTAGCTTTCGTGGTAGGATTGTTATATAACTGCTCCCACATCAAGAGAACTTCGTCCTCGGGATACTGATATATTTTAGTTTATATAGCCATTAGCCTTAGTGTTAGGATAGGTATATAACTGCTCCCACATCAAGAGAACATCGTCCTGGTGATACTGATAGAGTTTAGTTTGTATAGCCATTAGCTTTAGTGGTAGAATAGTAATATAACTGCTCCCGCATCAAGAGAACATCGTCCTCATGATACTGATAGAGTATAGTTTGTATAGCCATTAGCCTTAGTGGTAGGATAGTTATATAACTGCTCCCACACAAAGAGAACATCGTCCTGATGATACTGATAGAATTTAGTTTGTATAGCCATTAGCTTTAGTGGTAGGATTGTTATATAACTGCTCCCACTTCAAGAGAACTTCGTCCTCGTGATACTGACATATTTTAGTTTATATAGCCCTTAGCCTTAGTGGTAGGATAGTTATATAACTGCTCCCACATCAAGAGAACATTGTCCCTAGTGATACTGATAGAGTTTAGTTTGTATAGCCATTAGCTTTATTGGTTGGATAGTAATATAACTGCTCCCTTGTCAAGAGAACATCGTCCTCGTGATACTGATAGAGTTTAGTTTGTATAGCCATTAGCCTTAGTGGTAGGATAGTTACATAACTGCTCCCACATAAAGAGAATATCGTGCTCGTGATACTGATAGAGCTTAGTATGTATAGCCATTAGCCTTAGCGGTGGTATAGTAATATAACTGCTCCCGCATAAAGAGAACCTCGTCCATGTGATAGTGGTAGGGTTTAGTTTGTAATGCCAGTAGCTTTAGTGGTAGGATAGTTATATAAATGCTTCCAAATCAAGAGAACATCGTCCTCGTGTTACTGAGAGAATTTAGTTTGTATAGCCATTAGCTTTAGTGGTAGGATAGTAATATAGCTGCTCCCGCATCAAGAGAACTTCGTCCTCGTGATACGGATAGAGTTTACTTTGTATAGAGGATAGCCCTAGTGGTAGGATAGTTATATAACTGCTCCCACATCAAGAGAGAATCGTCCTCGTAATACTCTTAGAATTTAGTTTGTATAGGCATTAGCCTTTGTGGTAGGATTGTTATATTACTGCTCCCACATCAAGAGAACATCGTCCTCGTGATACTGATAGAGTTTATTTTGTATAGCCATATAGCCATTAGCTTTGGTGGTAGGGTAGTTGTATAACTGGTCCAACATCAGGAGAACATCGTCCTGATGATACTGATATTTTAGTTTGTATAGCCATTAGCCTTAATGGTAGTATAGTTATGTAACTGCTCCCACATCAAGAGAACATCGTCCTCGTGATAGTGAGAGAATTTAATTTGTATAGGCATTAGCCTTAGTGGTAGGGTAGTAATATAAGTGCTCCCACATCAAGAGAAGATCATCCTCGTGATACTGATAGAGTTTAGTTTGTATAGCCATTAGCCTTAGTGGTAGGATAGTAATATAACTGCTCCCGCATCAAGAGAACATCGTCCTCGTGATACTGATAGAGTTTAGGTTGTATAGCCATTAGCTTTAGTGGTAGGATAGTAATATAACTGCTCCCGCATCAAGAGAACATCGTCCTCGTGATACTGATAGAGTTTTAGTTTGTATAGCCATTAGCTTTAGTGGTAGGATTGTTATATATCTGCTCCCACATCAAGAGAACATCGTCCTAGTGATACTGATAGATTAATTTGTATAGCCATTAGCTTTATTGGTAGGATAGTTATATGACTGCTCCCACATCAAGAGAACATCGTCCTCGTGATACTGATAGATTAAATTTTTATATCCATTAGCTTTAGTGGTAGGAGAGTACTGTAACTGCTCCCACATCAAGAGAACCTCGTCCATGTGATAGTGGTAGGGTTTAGTTTGTAATGCCAGTAGCTTTAGTGTCAGGATAGTTATATAACTGTTTCCAAATCAAGAGAACATCGTCCTCGTGATACTGATAGAGTTTACTTTGTACAGCCATTAGCTTTATTGGTAGGATTGTTATATAACTGCTCCCACATCAAGAGATCTTCGTCCTCGTGATACTGATATATTTTAGTTTATATAGCCCTTAGCCTTAGTGGTAGGATAGTTATATAACTGCTCCCACATCAAGGGAACATCGTCCTCGTGATACTGATAGAGTATAGTTTGTAATGCCAGTAGCTTTAGTGGTAGGATAGTTATATAACTGCTTCCAAATCAAGAGAACATCGTCCTCGTGATACTGATAGAGTTTAGTTTGTATAGCCATTAGCTTTAGTGGTAGGATTGTTATATAACTGCTCCCACATCAAGAGAACTTCGTCCTCGTGATACTGATATGTTTTAGTTTATATAGCCCTTAGCGTTAGTGGTAGGATAGTTATATAACTGCTCCCACATCAAGAGAACATAGTCCCTAGTGATACTGATAGAGTTTAGTTTGTATAGCCATTAGCTTTATTGGTAGGATAGTAATATAACTGCTCCCGCATCAAGAGAACATCGTCCTCGTGATACTGATAGAGCTTAGTTTGTATAGCCATTAGCCTTAGTGGTAAGATAGTTATATAACTGCTTCCAAATCAAGAGAACATCGTCCTCGTGATAATGATAGAGTATAGTTTGTATAGCCGTTAGCTTTATTGGTAGGATTGTTATATAACTGCTCCCACATCAACAGATTTTCGTCCTCGTGATACTGATATATATTAGTTTATACAGGCCTTAGCCTTAGTGGTAGGATAGTTATATAACTGCTCCCACATCAAGAGAACATCGTCCTCGTGATACTGAGAGAGCATAGTTTGTAATGCCAGTAGCTTTAGTGGTAGGATAGTTATATAACTGCTTCCAAATCAAGAGAACATCGTCCTCGTGATACTGATAGAGTTTAGTTTGTATAGCCATTAGCTTTAGTGGTAGGATAGTAATATAACTGCTTCCGCATCAAGAGAAGATCGTCCTCGTGATACTGATAGAGTTTAGTTTGTATAGCCATTAGCCTTAGTGGTAAGATAGTTATATAACTGCTCCCACATAAGAGAATATCGTGCTCGTGATACTGATAGAGCTTAGTATGTATAGCCATTAGCCTTAGCGGTAGTATAGTAATATAACTGCTCCCACATCAAGAAAACATCGTCCTCGTGATACTGATAGAGTTTAGTTTGTATAGCCATTAGCCTTAGTGGTACGATAGTTATATAACTGCTCGCACATCAAGAGAACGTCGTCCTCGTGATACAGATAGAGTTTAGTTTGTACAGCCATTAGCTTTAGTGGTAATATAGTTATATAACTGTTCCCACATCACGATAATATCGTCCTCGTGATACTGGTAGAGTTTAGTTTGTATAGCCGTTAGATATAATGGTTGGGTAGTAATATACCTCCTCCCACATCAAGAGAACATCATCCCCGTAATACTGATAGAGTTTAGGTTGTATAGCCATTAGCTTTAGTGGTAGGATAGTAATATAACTGCTCCCGCATCAAGAGAACATCGTCCTCGTGATACTGATAGAGTTTAGTTTGTATACCCATTGGCCTTAGTGGTAGGATAGTTATATAACTGCTGCCACCAAAGAGAACATCGTCCTGATGATACTGATAGAGTTTAGTTTGTATAGCCATTAGCTTTATTGGTAGGATTGTTATATAACTGCTCCCACATCAAGAGAATTTCGTCCTAGTGATACTGATAGATTTTAGTTTGTATAGCCATTAGCTTTATTGGTAGGATAGTTATATGACTGCTCCCACATCAAGAGCATCGTCCTCGTGATACTGATAGATTAACTTTTTATATCCATTAGCTTTAGCGGTAGGAGAGTACTGTAACTGCTCCCACATCAAGAGAACCTCGTCCATGTGATAGTGGTAGGGTTTAGTTTGTAATGCCAGTAGCTTTAGTGGTAGGATAGTTATATAACTGTTTCCAAATCAAGAGAACATTGTCCTCGTGATACTGATAGAGTTTAGTTTGTACAGCCATTAGCTTTATTGGTAGGATTGTTATATAACTGCTCCCACATCAAGAGATCTTCGTCCTCGTGATACTGATATATTTTAGTTTATATAGCCCTTAGCCTTAGTGGTAGGATAGTTATATAACTGCTCCCACATCAAGGGAACATCGTCCTCGTGATACTGATAGAGTATAGTTTGTAATGCCAGTATCTTTGTGGTAGGATAGTTATATAACTGCTTCCAAATCAAGAGAACATCGTCCTCGTGATACTGATAGAGTTTAGTTTGTATAGCCATTAGCTTTAGTGGTAGGATTGTTATATAACTGCTCCCACATCAAGAGAACTTCGTCCTCGTGATACTGATATATTTTAGTTTATATAGCCCTTAGCGTTAGTGGTAGGAGAGTTATATAACTGCTCCCACATCAAGAGAACATAGTCCCTAGTGATACTGATAGAGTTTAGTTTATATAGCCATTGGCTTTATTGGTAGGATAGTAATATATCTGCTCCCGCATCAAGAGAACATCGTCGTCGTGATACTGATAGAGCTTAGTATGTATAGCCATTCGCCTTAGCGGTAGTATAGTAATATAACTGCTCCCATATCAAGAGAACATCGTCCTCGTGATACTGATAGAGTTTAGTTTGTATAGCCATTAGCCCTAGTGGTAAGATAGTTATATAACTGCTCCCACATCAAGAGAACATCGTCCTCGTGATACAGATTGGGTTTAGTTTGTAAAGCCATTAGCCTTAGTGGTAATATAGTTATATAACGTTCCCACATCACGACAGTATCGTCCTCGTGATACTGATAGAGTTTAGTTTGTATAGCCGTTAGTTTTAATGGTAGGGTAGTAATATAACTGCTGCCGCATCAAGAGAACATCGTCCTCGTGATACTGATAGAGTATAGTTTGTATTGCCAGTGGCTTTAGTCGTAGGATAGTTATATAACTGCCTCCAAATGAAGAGAACTTCGTCCTCGTGATACTGATATATTTTAGTTTATATAGCCCTTAGCGTTAGTGGTAGGATAGTTATATAACTGCTCCCACATCAAGAGAACATAGTCCCTAGTGATACTGATAGAGTTTAGTTTGTATAGCCATTAGCTTTAGTGGTAGGATTGTTATTTAACTGCTCCCACATCAAGAGAACTTCGTCCTCGTGATACTGATATATTTTAGTTTATATAACCCTTAGCCTTAGTGGTAGGATAGTTATATAACTGCTCCCACATCAAGAGAACGTCGTGCTCGTGATACGGATAGATTCTAATTTGTATAGCCATTTGCCTTATTGATACTATAGTTATATATCGGCTCCCACATCAAGAGAACGTTATATAATTGCTCCCGCATCAAGGGAACATCGTCCTCGTGATACTGATAGATTTTAGTTTGTATAGCCATTAGCTATTGTGGTAGGATAGTTATATAACTGCTCCCACATCAAGAGAACATCGTCCTCGTGATACTGATATATTTTAGTATATATAGCCCTTAGCCTTAGTGGTAGGATAGTTATATAACTGCTCCCACATCAAGAGAACTTCGTCCTCGTGATACTGATATATTTTAGTTTATATAGCCCTTAGCCTTAGTGGTAGGATAGTTATATAACTGCTCCCACATCAAGAGAACATCGTCCTCGTGATACTGATAGAGTATAGTTTGTAATGCCAGTAGCTTTAGTGGTAGGATAGTTATATAACTGCTTCCAAATCAAGAGAACATCGTCCTCGTGATACTGATAGAGTTTAGTTTGTATAGCCATTAGCTTTAGTGGTAGGATTGTTATATATATGCTCCCACATCAAGAGAACTTCGTCCTCGTGATACTGATATATTTTAGTATATATAGCCCTTCGCCTTAGTGGTGGGATAGTAATATAACTGCTTCCACATCACGATAATATCGTCCTCGTGGTACTGATAGAGTTTAGTTTGTATAGCCGTTAACTTTATTGGTAGGATTGTTATATAACTGCTCCCACATCAAGAGATCTTCGTCCTCGTGATACTGATAGAATTTAGTTTTTATAGCCATTAGCTTTAGTGGTAATATAGTTATGTAACTGTTCCCACATCACGATAATATCTTCCTCGTGGTACTGATAGAGTTTAGTTTGTATAGCCGTTAGATTTAATGGTAGGGTAGTAATATAACTGCTCCCACATCAAGAGACCATCATCCCCGTGATACTGATAGAGTTTAGTTTGTATAGCCATT
Organism: Anabrus simplex; assembly: GCF_040414725.1. NCBI lineage: Eukaryota > Metazoa > Arthropoda > Insecta > Orthoptera > Tettigoniidae > Anabrus > Anabrus simplex. The sequence continues at coordinate 193,267,200 of NC_090270.1, forward strand.
AGCTTTAGTGGTAGAATAGTAATATAACTGCTCCCGCATCAAGAGAACATCGTCCTCATGACACTGATAGAGTATAGTTAGTATAGCCATTAGCCTTAGTGGTAGGATAGTTTTATAACTGCTCCCACACAAAGAGAACATCGTCCTGATGATACTGATAGAGTTTAGTTTGTATAGCCATTAGCTTTAGTGGTAGGATTGTTATATAACTGCTCCCTCTTCAAGAGAACTTCGTCCTCGTGATACTGACATATTTTAGTTTATATAGCCCTTAGCCTTAGTGGTAGGATAGTTATATAACTGCTCCCACATCAAGAGAACATCGTCCCTAGTGATACTGATAGAGTTTAGTTTGTATAGCCATTAGCTTTAGTGGTTGGATAGTAATATAACTGCTCCCGCGTCAAGAGAACATCGTCCTCGTGATACTGATAGAGTTTAGTTTGTATAGCCATTAGCCTTAGTGGTAGGATAGTTATATAACTGCTCCCACATAAAGAGAATATCGTGCTCGTGACACTGATAGAGCTTAGTATGTATAGCCATTAGCCTTAGCGGTAGTATAGTAATATAACTGCTCCCACATAAAGCGAACCTCGTCCATGTGATAGTGGTAGGGTTTAGTTTGTAATGCCAGTAGCCTTAGTGGTAGGATAGTTATATAACTGCTTCCAAATCAAGAGAACATCGTCCTCGTGTTACTGATAGAGTTTAGTTTGTATAGCCATTAGCATTAGTGGTAGGATAGTAATATAGCTGCTCCCGCATCAAGAGAACTTCGTCCTCGTGATACGGATAGAGTTTACTTTGTATAGAGGTTAGCCCTAGTGGTAGGATAGTTATATAACTGCTCCCACATCAAGAGAGAATCGTCCTCGTAATACTCTTAGAATTTAGTTTGTATAGACATTAGCCTTTGTGGTAGGTTTTTTATACTACTGCTCCCACATCAAGAGAACATCGTCCTCGTGATACTGATAGAGTTTATTTTGTATAGCCATATAGCCATTAGCTTTGGTGGTAGGGTAGTTATATAACTGGTCCCACATCAGGAGAACATCGTCCTGATGATACTGATATTTTAGTTTGTATAGCCATTAGCCTTAGTGGTAGTATAGTTATGTAACTGCTTCACATCAAGAGAACATCGTCCTCGTGATAGTGAGAGAATTTAATTTGTATAGCCATTAGCTTTAGTGGTAGGGTAGTAATACAACTGCTCCCACATCAAGAGAAGATCATCCTCGTGATACTGATAGAGTTTAGTTTGTATAGCCATTAGCTTTAGTGGTAGAATAGTTAACTGCTCCCACATCAGGAGAATATCGTCCTCGTGATACTGATAGAGTTTAATTTGTATAGCCATTAGCTTTAGTGGTAGGATAGTTATATAACTGCTCCCACATCAAGAGAACATCGTCCTCGTGATAGTGATAGATTTTTGTCTGCATAGCCGTTAGATGTAATGGTAGGGTAGTAATATAACTGCTCCCACATCAAGAGAGAATCGTCCTCGGGATACTGATAGAATTTAGTTTGTATAGACATTTGCCTTAGTGGTTCTATAGTTATATAACGCTCCCACATCAAGAGAACGTTATATAATTGCTCCCGCATCAAGAAAACGTCGTCCTCGTGATACTGGTAGATTTTAGTTTGTATAGCCATTAGCCTCTGTGGTAGGATAGTTATGTAACTGCTCCCACATCAAGAGAGAATCGTTCTAGGGATACTGATAGAATTTAGTGTGTATAGACATTTGCCTTAGTGGTTCTATAGTTATATAACGGCTCCCACATCAAGAGAACTTTATATAATTGCTCCCGCATCAAGAGAACGTCGTCCTCGTGATACTGATAGATTTTAGTTTGTATAGCCATTAGCCTCTGTGGTAGGATAGTTATATAACTGCTCCCACATCAAGAGAATATCGTCCTCGTGATACTGATACAGTTAAGTTTGTACAGCCATTAACTTTAGTGGTAGGATAGTTATATAACTTCTCCCACAACAACAGGACATCGTACTCGTGATACTGTTAGAGTTTAGTTTGTATAGCCATTAGCTTTAGTGGTAGGGTAGGTATATAACTGGTCCCACATCAAGAGAACATCGTCCTCGTGATACTGTTAGAATATGGTGCTTAATGCCAGTAGCTTTAGTTGTAGGATAGTTATATAACTGCTTCCAAATCAAGAGTACATCGTCCTCGTGATACTGATAGAATTTAGTTTGTATAGCCATTAGGTTTAGTGGTAGGATTGTTATATAACTTCTCCCACAACAACAGGACATCGTACTCGTGATACTGTTAGAGTTTAGTTTGTATAGCCATTAGCTTTAGTGGTAGGGTAGGTATATAACTGGTCCCACATCAAGAGAACTTCGTCCTTGTGATACTTAGAGTTTATTTTATATAGCCTTTAGCTTTTGTGGTAGGATAGTTATATAACTGCTCCCACATCAAGAGAAAATCGTCCTCGTGATACGGATAGAGTTTAGTTTGTATAGCCATTAGCCTTAGTGGTAGGATAGTTATATAACTGCTCCCACACAAAGTGAAATTCTACCTGATGATACTGATAGATTTTAGTTTGTATAGCCATTAGTTTTAGTGGTAGGATTGTTATATAACTGCTCCCACATGAAGAGAACATCGTCCTAGTGATACTGATAGATTTTAGTTTGTATAGCCATTAGCTTTAGTGGTAGGATAGTACTATAACTGCTCCCACATCAAGAGACTCTCGTCCATGTAATAGTGGTAGGGTTTACTTTGTAATGCCAGTAGCTTTAGTGGTAGGATAGTTATATACCTGCTTCCAAATCAAGAGAACATCGTCCTCGTGATACTGATATATTTTAGTTTATATAGCCCTTAGCCTTAGTGGTAGGATAGTTATGTAACTGCTCCCACATCAAGAGAACATCGTCCTCGTGATACTGCTAGAGTTTAGTTTGTATAGCCATCAGCCTTAGTGGTAGGACAGTTATATAACTGCTCCCACATAAAGAGAATATCGTGCTCGTGATACTGATAGAGCTTAGTATGTGAAGCCATTAGCCTTAGCGGTAGTATAGTAATATAACTGCTCCCACATAAAGAACACATCGTCCTCGTGATACTGGTAGTGTTTAGTTTGTATAGCCATTAGCCTTAGTGGTAAGATAGTTATATGACTGCTCCCACATCAAGAGAATATCGTCCTCGTGATACTGATAGATTTTAGTTTTTATATCAATTAGCTTTAGTGGTAGGATAGTACTATAACTGCTCCCACATCAAGAGACTCTCGTCCATGTGATAGTGGTAGGGTTTAGTTTTTAATGCCAGTAGCTTTAGTGGTAGGATAGTTATAGAACTGCTTCCAAATCAAGAGAACATCGTCCTCGTGATACTGATATATTTTAGTTTATATAGCCGTTGGCCTTAGTGGTAGGATAGTTATATAACTGCTCCCACATCAAGAGAACATCGTCCTCGTGATACTGATAATGTTTAGTTTATAAAGCCCTTAGCCTTAGTGGTAGGATAGTTATATAACTGCTCCCACATCAAGAGAACATCGTCCTCGTGATACTGATAGAGTTTAGTTTGTATAGCCATTAGCCTTAGTGGTAGGATAGTAGTATAACTGCTCCCGCATCAAGAGAACCTCGTCCATGTGAAAGTGGTAGGGTTTAGTTTGTAATGCCAGTAGCTTTAGTGGTAGGATAGTTATATAACTGCTTCCAAATCAAGAGAACATCGTCCTCGTGATACTGTTATATTTTAGTTTATATAGCCCTTAGCCTTAGTGGTAGGATAGTTATATATCAGCTCCCACATCAAGAGAACATCGTCCTCGTGATATTGATAGAGTATAGTTTGTAATGCCAGTAGATTTACTGGTAGGATAGTTATATAACTGCTTCCAAATCAAGAGAACGTCGTCCTCGTGATACTGATAGAGTTTAGTTGTATAGCCATTAGCTTTAGTGGTAGGATTGTTATATAACTGCTCCCGCATCAAGAGAACTTCGTCCTCGTGATACTGACATATTTTAGTTTATATAGCCCTTAGCCTTAGTGGTAGCATAGTTATATAACTGCTCCCACATCAGGGAACATCGTCCCTAGTGATACTGATAGAGTTTAGTTTGTATAGCCATTAGCTTTAGTGGTAGGATAGTAATATAACTGCTCCCGCATCAAGAGAATATCGTCCTCGTTATACTGATAGAGTTTAGTTTGTATAGCCATTAGCCTTAGTGGTAGGATAGTTATATAACTGCTCCCACACAAAGAGAACATCGTCCTGATGATACTGATAGAGTTTAGTTTGTATAGCCGTTAGATTTAGTGGTAGGATTGTTATATAACTGCTCCCACATCAAGAGAATATCGTCCTCGTGATACAGATAGAGTTTAGTTTGTATAGCCATTAGCTTTAGTGGTAATATAGTTATATAACTGTTCCCATATCACGATAATATCGTCCTCGTGGTACTGATAGAGTTTAGTTTGTATAGCCGTTAGATTTAATGGTAGGGTAGTAATATAACTGCTCCCAGATCACGAGACCATCATCCCCGTGATACTGTTAGAGATTAGTTTGTATAGCCATTAGCTTTAGTGGTAGGATAGTAATATAACTGCTCCCGCATCAAGAGAACATCGTCCTCGTTATACTGATAGAGTGTAGTTTGTATAGCCATTAGCCTTAGTGGTAGGATAGTTATATAACTGCTCCCACACAAAGAGAACATCGTCCTGATGATACTGATAGAGTTTAGTTTGTATAGCCATTAGCTTTAGTGGTAGGATCCTTATATAACTGCTCCCACATCAAGAGAACATCGTCCTCGTAATACTGATATATTTTAGTTTATACAGCCCATAGCCTTAGTGGTAGGATAGTTATATATCTGCTCCCACATCAAGAGAACATCGTCCTCGTGATACTGATAGAGTATAGTTTGTAATGCCAGTAGCTTTAGTGGTAGGATAGTTATATTACTGCTTCCAAATCAAGACAACGTCGTCCGCGTGATACTGATAGAGTTTAGTTTGTATAGCCATTAGCTTTAGTGGTAGGATTGTCATATAACTGCTCCCGCATCAAGAGAACTTCGTCCTCGTGATACTGACGTATTTTAGTTTATATAGCCCTTAGCCTTAGTGGTAGGATAGTAATATAACTGCTCCCACATCAAGAGAACGTCGTCCCTAGTGATACTGATAGAGTTTAGTTTGTATAGCCATTAGCTTTAGTGGTAAGATAGTAATATAACTGCCCCCGCATCAAGAGAACATCGTCCTCGTGATACTGATAGATTTTAGTTTTTATATCAATTAGCTTTAGTGGTAGGATAGTACTATAACAGCTCCCACATCAAGAGACTCTCGTCCATGTGATAGTGGTAGGGTTTTGTTTTTAATGCCAGTAGCTTTAGTGGTAGGATAGTTATATAACTGCTTCCAAATCAAGAGAACATCGTCCTCGTGATACTGATATATTTCAGTTTATATAGCCCTTAGCCTTAGTGGTAGAATAGTTATATAACTGCTCCCACATCAAGAGAACATCGTCCACGTGATACTGATAAAGTTTAGTTTATATAGCCCTTAGCCTTAGTGGTAGGATAGTTATATAACTGCTCCCACATCAAGAGAACATCGTCCTCGTGATGCTGATAGAGTTTAGTTAGTATAGCCATTAGCCCTAGTGGTAGGATAGTTATATCACTGCACCCACACAAAGAGAACATCGTCCTGATGATACTGATAGAGTTTAGTTTGTAAAGCGATTAGCTTTAGTGGTAGGATTGTTATATAACTGCTCCCACATCAAGAGAACTTCGTCCTCGTGATACTGATAGATTTTTGTTTGTATAGCCATTAGCCCTAGTGGTAGGATAGTTATATAACTGCTCCCACATAAATACAATATCGTGCTCGTGATACTGATTGATCCTAGTATGTATAGCCATTAGCCTTAGCGGTAGTATAGTAATATAACTGCTCCCACAGCAGGAGAACATCGTCCTCGTGATACTGATAGAGTTTAGTTTGTATAGCCATTAGCCTTAGTGGTATGATAGTTATATAACTGCTCCCACATCAAGAGGATATCGTCCTCGTAATACAGATAGAGTTTAGTTTGTATAGCCATTAGTATAGTGGTAATATAGTTATATAACTGTTCCCACATTACGATAATATCGTCCTCGTGGTACTGATAGAGTTTAGTTTGTATAGCCGTTAGATTTAATGGTAGGGTAGTAATATAACTGCTGCCACATCAAGAGAAAATCATCACCGTGATACTGAGAGAGTTTAGTTTGTATAGCCATTAGCTTTAGTGGTAGGATAGTAATATAACTGCTCCCGCATCAAAATAACATCGTGCTCGTGATACTGATAGAGCTTAGTTTGTATAGCCATTAGCCTTAGTGGTAGGATAGTTATATAACTGCTCCCACACAAAGAGAACTTCGTCCTGATGATACTGATAGAGTTTAGTTTGTATAGCCATTAGCTTTAGTGGTAGGATTGTTATATAGCTGCTCCCACATCAAGAGAACTTCGTCCTCGTGATACTGATATATTTTAGTTTATATAGCCCTTAGACTTAGTGTTAGCATAGTTATATAACTGCTCCCACATCAAGAGAACATCGTCCTGGTGATACTGATAGAGTTTAGTTTGTATAGCCATTATCTTTAGTGGTAATATAGTAATATAATTGCTCCCGCATCAAGAGAACATCGTCCTCGTGATACTGATATATTATAGTTTATATAGCCCTTAGCCTTAGTGTTAGGATAGATATATAACTGCTCCCACATCAAGAGAACGTCGTCCTCGTGATACGGATAGATTCTAATTTGTATAGCCATTTGCCTTAGTGATACTATAGTTATATAACGGCTCCCACATCAAGAGAACGTTATATAATTGCTCCCGCATCAAGACAACATCGTCCTCGTGATACTGATAGATTTTAGTTTGTATAGCCATTAGCCTTTGTGGTAGGATAGTCATATAACTGCTCCCACATCAAGAGAACATCGTCGTTGTGATACTGATAGAGTTTAGTTTGTATAGCCATTAGCTTTAGTGGTAGGGTAGTAATATAACTGCTCCCACATCAAGAGAACCACGTCCTTGTGATACTGGTAGGGTTTAGATTGTATAGCCATTAGCTTTAGTGGTAGGATAGTTATTTAACTTTTCCCACATGAAGAAAACATCGTCCTCGTGATACTGATAGGGTATATTTTGTATAGCTATTAGCCTTAGTGGTAGGATAGTTATATAAGTGCTCCCACATCAAGAGAAGATCATCCTCGTGATACTGATAGAGTTTAGTTTGTATAGCCATTAGCTTTAGTGGTAGAATAGTTAACTTCTCCCACTTCAGGAGAATATCGCCCTCGTGATACTGATAGAGCTTTGCTTGTATAGCCATTAGCCTTAGTGGTAGGATAGTTATATAACTGCTCCCACATCAAGAGAACATCGTCCTAGTGACACTGATAGATTTTAGTTTATATAGCCCTTAGCCTTAGTGGTAGGATAGTTATATAACTGCTCCCACATCAGGAGAACATCGTCCTCGTCATACTGATAGGGTATAGTTTGTAATGCCAGTAGCTTTAGTGGTAGGATAGTTATATAACTGCTTCCAAATCAAGAGAACATCGTCCTCGTGATACTGATAGAGTTTAGTTTGTATAGCCAATAGCTTTAGTGTTAGGATTGTTATATAACTGCTCCCACATCAAGAGATCATCGTCCTCGTGATACTGATATATTTTAGTTTATGTAGCCCTTAGCCTTAGTGGTAGGATAGTTATATAACTGCTCCCACATCAGGAGAACATCGTCCTCGTGATACTGATAGAGTATAGTTTGTAATGCCAGTAGCTTTAGTGGTAGGATAGTTATATAACTGCTTGCAAATCAAGAGAACATCGTCCTCGTGATACTGATAGAGTTTAGTTTGTATAGCCATTAGCTTTAGTGGTAGGATTGTTATATAACTGCTCCCATATCAAGAGATCTTCGTCCTCGTGATACTGATATAATTTAGTTTATATAGCCCTTAGCCTTAGTGGTGGGATAGTTGTATAACTGCTCCCACATCAAGAGAACATCGTCCTCGTGATACTGATAGAGTTTAGTTTGTATAGCCATTAGCTTTAGTGGTAGGATAGTTATGTAACTGCTCCCACATCAGGAGAACATCGTTCTCGTCATACTGATAGGGTATAGTTTGTAATGCCAGTAGCTTTAGTGGTAGGATAGTTATATTACTGCTTCCAAATCAAGAGAACATCGTCCACGTGATACTGATAGAGTATAGTTTGTAATGCCAGTAGCTTTAGTGGTAGGATAGTTATATAACTGCTTCTAAATCAAGAGAACATTGTCCTCGTGATACTGATAGAGTTTAGTTTGTATAGCCATTAGCTTTAGTGGTAGGATTGTTATATAACTGCTCCCACATCAAGAGAACATAGTCCCTAGTGATACTGATAGAGTTTAGTTTGTATAGCCATTAGTTTTATTGGTAGGATTGTTATATAACTGCTCCCACATCAAGAGATCTTCGTCCTCGTGATACATATATTTTAGTTTATATAGCCCTTAGCCTTAGTGGCAGAATAGTTATATAACTCCTCCCACATCAGGAGAACATCGTCCTCGTCATACTGATAGGGAATAGTTTGTAATGCCGGTAGCTTTAGTGGTAGGATAGTTATATAACTGCTTCCAAATCAAGAGAACATCGTCCTCGTGATACTGATAGAGTTTAGTTTGTATAGCCAATAGCTTTAGTGTTAGGATTGTTATATAACTGCTCCCACATCAAGAGATCATCGTCGTCGTGATACTGATATATTTTAGTTTATGTAGCCCTTAGCCTTAGTGGTAGGATAGTTATATAACTGCTCCCACATCAGGAGAACATCGTCCTCGTGATACTGATAGAGTATAGTTTGTAATGCCAGTAGCTTTAGTGGTAGGATAGTTATATAACTGCTTCCATATGAAGAGAACATCGTCCTCGTGATACTGATAGAGTTTAGTTTGTATAGCCATTAGCTTTAGTGGTAGGATTGTTATATAACTGCTTTCACATCAAGAGAACTTCGTCCTCGTTATACTGATATATTTTAGTTTATATAGCCCTTAGCGTTATTGGTAGGATAGATATATATCTGCTCCCACATCAAGAGAACATCGTCCTCGTGATACTGATAGAGTATAGTTTGTAATGCCAGTAGCTTTAGTGGTAGGATAGTTATATAACTGCTTCCAAATCAAGAGAACATCGTCCTCGTGATACTGATAGAGTTTAGTTTGTATAGCCATTAGCTTTAGTGGTAGGATTGTTATATAACTGCTCCCACATCAAGAGAACTTCGTCCTCGTGATACTGATATATTTTAGTTTACATAGCCCTTAGCCTTAGTGGTAGGAGAGTTATATCACTGCTCCCACATCAAGAGAACATAGTCCCTAGTGATACTGATAGTGTTTAGTTTGTATAGCCATTAGCTTTATTGGTAGGATTGTTATATAACTGCTCCCACATCAGGAGATCTTCGTCCTCGTGATACTAATATATTTTAGTTTATATAACCCTTAGCCTTAGTGGTAGGATAGTTATATAACTGCTCCCACATCAGGAGAACATCGTCCTCGTGATACTGATAGAGTTTAGTTTGTATAGCCATTAGCCTTAGTGGTAGGATAGTACTATAACTGCTCCCACATCAAGAGAACCTCGTCCATGTGATAGTGGTAGGGTTTAGTTTGTAATGCCAGTAGCTTTAGTGGTAGGATAGTTATATAACTGCTTCCAAATCAAGAGAACATCGTCCTCGTGATACTGATAGAGTTTAGTTTGTATAGCCATTAGCTTTATTGGTAGGATTGTTATATAACTGCTCCCACATCAAGAGATCTTCGTCCTCGTGATACTGATATATTTTAGTTTATCTAGCCCTTTGCCTTAGTGGTAGGATAGTTGTATATCTGCTCCCACATCAAGAGAACATCGTCCTCGTGATACTGATAGAGTATAGTTTGTAATGCCAGTAGCTATAGTGGTAGGATAGTTATATAACTGCTTCCAAATCAAGAGAAGGTCGTCCTCGTGATACTGATAGAGTTTAGTTTGTATAGCCATTAGCCTTAGTGGTACGATAATTATATAACTGCTCGCACATCAAGAGAACATCGTCCTCGTGATACAGATAGAGTTTAGTTTGTATAGCCCTTAGCCTTAGTGGTAGGATAGTTATATAACTGCTCCCAAATCAGGAGAACATCGTCCTAGTGATGCTGATAGATTTTAGTTTGTATAGCCATTAGCTTTATTGGTAGGATAGTTATATGACTGCTCCCACATCAAGAGAACATCGTCCTCGTGATACTGATAGATTAAATTTTTATATCCATTAGCTTTAGTGGTAGGTGAGTACTGTAACTGCTCCCACATCAAGAGAACCTCGTCCATGTGATAGTGGTAGGGTTTAGTTTGTAATGCCAGTAGCTTTAGTGGTAGGATAGTTATATAACTGTTTCCAAATCAAAAGAACATCGTCCTCGTGATACTGATAGAGTTTAGTTTGTATAGCCATTAGCTTTAGTGGTAGGATTGTTATATAACTGCTCCCACATCAAGAGAAATTCGTCCTCGTTATACTGATATATTTTAGTTTATATAGCCCTTAGCGTTAGTGGTAGGATAGTTATATAACTGCTCCCACATCAAGAGAACATAGTCCCTAGTGATACTGATAGAGTTTAGTTTGTATAGCCATTAGCTTTATTGGTAGGATAGTAATATAACTGCTCCCGCATCAAGAGAACATCGTCGTCGTGATACTGATAGAGCTTAGTATGTATAGCCATTCGCCTTAGCGGTAGTATAGTAATATAACTGCTCCCACATCAAGAGAACATCGTCCTCGTGATACTGATAGAGTTTAGTTCGTATAGCCATTAGCCTTAGTGGTAAGATAGTTATATAACTGCTCCCACATCAAGAGAACATCGTCCTCGTGATACAGATTGGGTTTAGTTTGTAAAGCCATTAGCTTTAGTGGTAATATAGTTATATAACGTTCCCACATCACGACAATATCGTCCTCGTGATACTGATAGAGTTTAGTTTGTATAGCCGTTAGATTTAATGGTAGGGTAGTAATATGACTACTCCCACATCAAGAGAACATCATCCCCGTGATACTGATAGAGATTAGTTTGTATAGCCGTTAGCTTTAGTGGTAGGATAGTAATATAACTGCTCCCACATCAAGAGAATATCGTCCTCGTGATACTGATAGAGTTTAGTTTGTATAGCCATTAGCCTTAGTGGTAGGATAGTTATATATCTGCTCCCACACCAAGAGAACATCGTCCTGATGATACTGATAGAGTTTAGTTTGTATAGCCATTAGCTTTAGTCATTGGATTGTTATATAACTGCTCCCACATTAAGAGAATATCGTCCTCGTGATACCTATAGAGTTTAGGTTGTATAGCCATTAGCTTTATTGGTAATATAGTTATATAACTGTTCCCATATCACGATAATATCGTCCTCGTGGTACTGATAAAGTTTGGTTTGTATAGCCGTTAGATTTAATGGTAGGGTAGTAATATAACTGCTCCCACATCAAGAGACCATCATCCCCGTGATACTGATAGAGATTAGTTTGTATAGCCATTAGCTTTAGTGGTAGGATAGTAATATAACTGCTGCCGCATCAAGAGAACATCGTCCTCGTGATACTGATAGAGTTTACTTTGTATAGCCATTAGCCTTAGTGGTAGGATAGTTATATAACTGCTCCCACACAAAGAGAACATCGTCCTCGTGATACTGATAGAGTTTAGTTTGTATAGCCATTAGCCTTAGTGGTAGGATAGTTATATAACTGCTCCCACACAAAGAGAACATCGTCCTGATGATACTGATAGAGTTTAGTTTGTATAGCCATTAGCTTTAGTTATAGGATTGTTATATAACTGCTCCCACATTAAGAGAATATCGTCCTCGTGATACAGATAGAGTTTAGGTTGTATAGCCATTAGCTTTAGTGGTAATATAGTTATATAACTGCTCCCACATCAAGAGAACATCGTCCTCGTGATACTGATAGATTATAGTTTGTATTGCCAGTGGCTTTAGTGGTAGGATAGTTATATAACGGCCTCCAAATCGAGAGAACTTCGTCCTCGTGATACTGATATATTTTAGTTTATATAGCCCTTAGCCTTAGTGGTACGATAGTTATATATCTGCTCCCACATCAAGAGAACATCATCCTCGTGATACTGATAGATTATAGTTTGTATTGCCAGTGGCTTTAGTGGTAGGATAGTTATATAACTGCCTCCAAATCGAGAGAACTTCGTCCTCGTGATACTGATATATTTTAGTTTATATAGCCCTTAGCCTTAGTGGTACGATAGTTATATATCTGCTCCCACATCAAGAGAACGTCGTCCTCGTGATACGGATAGATTCTAATTTGTATAGCCATTTGCCTTATTGATACTATAGTTATATAACGGCTCCCACGTCAAGAGAACGTTATATAATTGCTCCCGCATCAAGGGAACATCGTCCTCGTGATACTGATAGATTTTAGTTTGTATAGCCATTAGCCATTGTGGTACGATAGTTATATAACTGCTCCCACATCAAGAGAACCACGTCTTTGTGATACTGGTAGGGTTTAGTTTGTATAGCCATTAGCTTTAGTGGTAGGATAGTTATTTAATTTTCCCACATGAATAGAACATCGTCCTCGTGATACTGATAGAGTATATTTTGTATAGCCATTAGCCTTAGTGGTAGGATAGTTATATAAGTGCTCCCACATCAAGAGAACATCGTCCTCGTGATACTGATAGAGTTTAGGTTGTATAGCCATTAGCTTTAGTGGTCGGATAATTTATATATCTGCTCCCGCATCAAGAGAACATCGTCCTCGTGATACTGATAGAGTTTAGTTTGTATAGCCATTAGCCTTAGTGGTAGGATAGTACTATAACTGCTCCCGCATCAAGAGAACCTCGTCCATGTGATAGTGGTAGGGTTTAGTTTGTAATGCCAGTAGCTTTAGTGGTAGGATAGTTATATAACTGCTTCCAAATCAAGAGAACATCGTCCTCCTGATACTGATAGAGTTAAGTTTGTATAGCCATTAGCTTTATTGGTAGGATTGTTATATAACTGCTCCCACATCAAGGGATCTTCGTCCTCGTGATACTAATATATTTTAGTTTATATAGCCCTTAGCCTTAGTGGTAGGATAGTTGTATAACTACTCCCACATCAAGAGAACATCGTCCTCGTGATACTGATAGAGTATAATTTGTAATGCCAGTAGCTTTAGTGGTAGCATAGTTATATAACTGCTTCCAAATCAAGAGAACATCGTCCTCGTGATACTGTTATATTTTAGTTTATATAGCCCTTAGCCTTAGTGGTAGGATAGTTATATATCTGCTCCCACATCAAGAGAACATCGTCCTCGTGATATTAATAGAGTATAGTTTGTAATGCCAGTAGATTTACTGGTAGGATAGTTATATAACTGCTTCCAAATCAAGAGAACGTCGTCCTCGTGATACTGATAGAGTTTCGTTTGTATAGCCATTAGCTTTAGTGGTAGGATTGTTATATAACTGCTCCCGCATCAAGAGAACTTCGTCCTCGTGATACTGACATATTTTAGTTTATATAGCCCTTAGCCTTAGTGGTAGCATAGTTATATAACTGCTCCCACATCAAGGGAACATCGTACCTAGTGATACTGATAGAGTTTAGTTTGTATAGCCATTAGCTTTAGTGGTAGGATAGTAATATAACTGCTCCCGCATCAAGAGAATTTCGTCCTCGTGATACTGATACAGTTTAGTTTGTATAGCCATTAGCCTTAGTGGTAGGATAGTTATATAACTGCTCCCACACAAAGAGAACATCGTCCTGATGATACTGATAGAGTTTAGTTTGTATAGCCATTAGATTTAGTGGTAGGATTGTTATATAACTCCTCCCACATCAAGAGAATATCGTCCTCGTGATACAGATAGAGTTTAGTTTGTATAGCCATTAGCTTTAGTGGTAATATACTTATATAACTGTTCCCCTATCACGATAATATCGTCCTCGTGGTACTGATAGAGTTTAGTTTGTATAGCCGTTAGATTTAATGGTAGGGTAGTAGTATAACTGCTCCCACATCAAGAGACCATCATCCCCGTGATACTGATAGAGATTAGTTTGTATAGCCATTAGCTTTAGTGGTAGGATAGTAATATAACTGCTCCCGCATCAAGGGAACATCGTCCTCGTTATACTGATAGAGTTTAGTTTGTATAGCCATTAGCTTTAGTGGTAGGATTGTTATATAACTGCTCCCGCATTAAGAGAACTTCGTCCTCGTGATACTGACATATTTTAGTTTATATAGCCCTTAGCCTTAGTGGTAGGATAGTTATATAACTGCTCCCACATCAAGAGAACATCGTCCCTAGTGATACTGATAGAGTTTAGTTTGTATAGCCATTAGCTTTAGTGGTAAGGTGGTAATATAACTGCCCCCTCATCAAGAGAACATCGTCCTCGTGATACTGATAGAGTTTAGTTTGTATAGCCATTAGCGTTAGTGGTAGGATATTTATATTACTGCTTCCAAATCAAGATAAGGTCGTCCTCGTGATACTGATAGAGTTTAGTTTATATATCAATTAGCTATATTGGTAGGATAGTACTATAACAGCTCCCACATCAAGAGACTCTCGTCCATGTGATAGTGGTAGGGTTTAGTTTTTAATGCCAGTAGCTTTTATGGTAGGATAGTTATATAACTGCTTCCAAATCAAGAGAACATCGTCCTCGTGATACTGATATATTTTAGTTTATATAGCCCTTAGCCTTAGTGGTAGGATAGTTATATAACTGCTCCCACATTAAGAGAATATCGTCCTCGTGATACAGATAGAGTTTAGGTTGTATAGCCATTAGCTTTAGTGGTAATATAGTTATATAACTGTTCCCATATCACGATAATATCGTCCTCGTGGTACTGATAGAGTTTGGTTTGTATAGCCGTTAGATTTAATGGTAGGGTAGTAATATAACTGCTCCCACATCAAGAGACCATCATCCCCGCGATACTGATAGAGATTAGTTTGTATAGCCATTAGCTTTAGTGGTAGGATAGTAATATAACTGCTGCCGCATCAAGAGAACATCGTCCTCGTGATACTGATAGTTTACTTTGTATAGCCATTAGCCTTAGTGGTAGGATAGTTATATAACTGCTCCCACACAAAGAGAACATCGTCCTCGTGATACTGATAGAGTTTAGTTTGTATAGCCATTAGCTTTAGTGGTAGGATTGTTATATAACTGCCCCCACATCAAGAGAACTTCGTCCTCGTGATACTGATATATTTTAGTTTATATAGCCCTTAGCCTTAGTGGTAGGATAGTTATATAACTGCTCCCACATCAGGAGAAGACCGTCCTCGTGATACTGATAGAGTATAGTTTGTAATGCCAGTAGCTTTAGTGGTAGGATAGTTATATAACTGCTTCCAAATCAAGAGAACATCGTCCTCGTGATACTGATAGAGTTTAGTTTGTATAGCCGTTAGCTTTAGTAGCAGGATTGTTATATAACTGCTCCCTCATCAAGAGAACTTCGTCCTCGTGATACTGATATATTTTAGTTTATATAGCCCTTAGCCTTAGTGGTACGATAGTTATATATCTGCTCCCACATCAAGAGAACGTCGTCCTCGTGATACGGATAGATTCTAATTTGTATAGCCATTTGCCTTATTGATACTATAGTTATATAACGTCTCCCACGTCAAGAGAACGTTATATAATTGCTCACGCATCAAGGGAACATCGTCCTCGTGATACTGATAGATTTTAGTTTGTATAGCCATTAGCCATTGTGGTAGGATAGTTATATAACTGCTCCCACAACAAGAGAACATCGTCCTCGTGATACTGATAGAGTTTAGTTTGTAGAGCCATTAGCTTTAGTGGTAGGGGAGTAATATAACTGCTCCCACATCAAGAGAACCACGTCCTTGTGATACTGGTAGGGTTTAGTTTGTATAGCCATTAGCTTTAGTGGTAGGATAGTTATTTAATTTTCCCACATGAATAGAACATCGTCCACGTGATACTGATAGAGTATATTTTGAATAGCCATTAGCCTTAGTGGTAGGATAGTACTATAACTGCTCCCGCATCAAGAGAACCTCGTCCATGTGATAGTGGTAGGGTTTAGTTTGTAATGCCAGTAGCTTTAGTGGTAGGATAGTTATATAACTGCTTCCAAATCAAGAGAACATCGTCCTCCTGATACTGATAGAGTTTAGTTTGTATAGCCATTAGCTTTAGTGGTAGGATTGTTATATAACTGCTCCCACATCAAGAGAACTTCGTCCTCGTGATACTGATATATTTTAGTTTATATAGCCCTTAGCGTTAGTGGTAGGATAGTTATATAACTGCTCCCACATCAAGAGAACATAGTCCCTAGTGATACTGATAGAGTTTAGTTTGTATAGCATTTAGCTTTATTGGTAGGATAGTAATATAACTGCTCCCGCATCAAGAGAACATCGTCGTCGTGATACTGATAGAGCTTAGTATGTATAGCCATTCGCCTTAGCGGTAGTATAGTAATATAACTGCTCCCACATCAAGAGAATATCGTCCTCGTGATACTGATAGAGTTTAGTTTGTATAGCCATTAGCCTTAGTGGTAGGATAGTTATATAACTGCTCCCACACAAAGAGAACATCGTCCTGATGATACTGATATAGTTTAGTTTGTATAGCCATTAGCTTTAGTCATAGGATTGTTATATAACTGCTCCCACATTAAGAGAATATCGTCCTCGTGATACAGATAGAGTTTAGGTTGTATAGCCATTAGCTTTAGTGGTAATATAGTTATATAACTCTTCCCATATCACGATAATATCGTCCTCGTGGTACTGATAGAGTTTGGTTTGTATAGCCGTTAGATTTAATGGTAGGGTAGTAATATAACTGCTCCCACATCAAGAGACCATCATCCCCGTGATACTGATAGAGATTAGTTTGTATAGCCATTAGCTTTAGTGGTAGGATAGTAATATAACTGCTGCCGCATCAAGAGAACATCGTCCTCGTGATACTGATAGAGTTTACTTTGTATAGCCATTAGCCTTAGTGGTAGGATAGTTATATAACTGCTCCCACACAAAGAGAACATCGTCCTCGTGATACTGATAGAGTTTAGTTTGTATAGCCATTAACCTTAGTGGTAGGATAGTTATATAATTGCTCCCACACAAAGAGAACATCGTCCTGATGATACTGATAGAGTTTAGTTTGTATAGCCATTAGCTTTAGTTGTAGGATTGTTATATAACTGCTCCCACATTAAGAGAATATCGTCCTCGTGATACAGATATAGTTTAGGTTGTATAGCCATTAGCTTTAGTGGTAATATAGTTATATAACTGTTCCCATATCACGATAATATCGTCCTCGTGGTACTGATAGTATTTGGTTTGTATAGCCGTTAGATTTAATGGTAGGGTAGTAATATAACTGCTCCCACATCAGGAGAACATCGTCCTCGTGATACTGATGGAGTATAGTTTGTAATGCCAGTAGCTTTAGTGGTAGGATAGTTATATAACTGCTTCCAAATCAAGAGAACATCGTCCTCGTGATACTGATAGAGTTTAGTTTGTATAGCCGTTAGCTTTAGTGGCAGGATTGTTATATAACTGCTCCCACATCAAGAGAACTTCGTCCTCGTGATACTGATATATTTTAGTTTATATAGCCCTTAGCCTTAGTGGTACGTTAGTTATATATCTGCTCCCACATCAAGAGAACATCGTCCTCGTGATACTGATAGATTATAGTTTGTATTGCCAGTGGCTTTAGTGGTAGGATAGTTATATAACTGCCTCCAAATCGAGAGAACTTCGTCCTCGTGATACTGATATATTTTAGTTTATATAGCCCTTAGCCTTAGTGGTACGATAGTTATATATCTGCTCCCACATCAAGAGAACGTCGTCCTCGTGATACGGATAGATTCTAATTTGTATAGCCATTTGCCTTATTGATACTATAGTTATATAACGGCTCCCACGTCAAGAGAACGTTATATAATTGCTCCCGCATTAAGGGAACATCGTCCTCGTGATACTGATAGATTTTAGTTTGTATAGCCATTAGCCATTGTGGTAGGATAGTTATATAACTGCTCCCACATCAAGAGAACATCGTCCTCGTGATACTGATAGAGTTTAGTTTGTAGAGCCATTAGCTTTAGTGGTAGGGGAGTAATATAACTGCTCCCACATCAAGAGAACCACGTCCTTGTGATACTGGTAGGGTTTAGTTTGTGTAGCCATTAGCTTCAGTGGTAGGATAGTTATTTAATTTTCCCACATGAATAGAACATCGTCCTCGTGATACTGATAGAGTATATTTTGTATAGCCATTAGCCTTAGTGGTAGGATAGTTATATAAGTGCTCCCACATCAAGAGAACATCGTCCTCGTGATACTGATAGAGTTTAGGTTGTATAGCCATTAGCATTAGTGGTCGGATAATTTATATAACTACTCCCGCATCAAGAGAACATCGTCCTCGTGATACTGATAGAGTTTAGTTTGTATAGCCATTAGCCTTAGTGGTAGGATAGTACTATAACTGCTCCCGCATCAAGAGAACCTCGTCCATGTGATAGTGGTAGGGTTTAGTTTGTAATGCCAGTAGCTTTAGTGGTAGGATAGTTATATAACTGCTTCCAAATCAAGAGAACATCGTCCTCCTGATACTGATAGAGTTAAGTTTGTATAGCCATTAGCTTTATTGGTAGGATTGTTATATAACTGCTCCCACATCAAGGGATCTTCGTCCTCGTGATACTAATATATTTTAGTTTATATAGCCCTTAGCCTTAGTGGTAGGATAGTTGTATAACTGCTCCCACATCAAGAGAACATCGTCCTCGTGATACTGATAGAGTATAATTTGTAATGCCAGTAGCTTTAGTGGTAGGATAGTTATATAACTGCTTCCAAATCAAGAGAACATCGTCCTCGTGATACTGTTATATTTTAGTTTATATAGCCCTTAGCCTTAGTGGCAGGATAGTTATATATCTGCTCCCACATCAAGAGAACATCGTCCTCGTGATATTAATAGAGTATAGTTTGTAATGCCAGTAGATTTACTGGTAGGATAGTTATATAACTGCTTCCAAATCAAGAGAACGTCGTCCTCGTGATACTGATAGAGTTTCGTTTGTATAGCCATTAGCTTTAGTGGTAGGATTGTTATATAACTGCTCCCGCATCAAGAGAACTTCGTCCTCGTGATACTGACATATTTTAGTTTATATAGCCCTTAGCCTTAGTGGTAGCATAGTTATATAACTGCTCCCACATCAAGGGAACATCGTCCCTAGTGATACTGATAGAGTTTAGTTTGTATAGCCATTAGCTTTAGTGGTAGGATAGTAATATAACTGCTCTCGCATCAAGAGAATTTCGTCCTCGTGATACTGATAGAGTTTAGTTTGTATAGCCATTAGCCTTAGTGGTAGGATAGTTATATAACTGCTCCCACACAAACAGAACATCGTCCTGATGATACTGATAGAGTTTAGTTTGTATAGCCATTAGATTTAGTGGTAGGATTGTTATATAACTCCTCCCACATCAAGAGAATATCGTCCTCGTGATACAGATAGAGTTTAGTTTGTATAGCCATTAGCTTTAGTGGTAATATAGTTATATAACTGTTCCCATATCACGATAATATCGTCCTCGTGGTACTGATAGAGTGTAGTTTGTATAGCCGTTAGATTTAATGGTAGGGTAGTAATATAACTGCTCCCACATCAAGAGACCATCATCCCCGTGATACTGATAGAGATTAGTTTGTATAGCCATTAGCTTTAGTGGTAGGATAGTAATATAACTGCTCCCGCATCAAGAGAACATCGTCCTCGTTATACTGATAGAGTTTAGTTTGTATAGCCATTAGCTTTAGTGGTAGGATTGTTATATAACTGCTCCCGCATCAAGAGAACTTCGTCCTCGTGATACTGACATATTTTAGTTTATATAGCCCTTAGCCTTAGTGGTAGGATAGTTATATAACTGCTCCCACATCATGAGAACATCGTCCCTAGTGATACTGATAGAGTTTAGTTTGTATAGCCATTAGCTTTAGTGGTAAGGTAGTAATATTACTGCCCCCGCATGAAGAGAACATCGTCCTCGTGATACTGATAGAGTTTAGTTTGTATAGCCATTAGCGTTAGTGGTAGGATAGTTATATTACTGCTTCCAAATCAAGATAACGTCGTCCTCGTGATACTGATAGAGTTTAGTTTTTATATCAATTAGCTTTATTGGTAGGATAGTACTATAACAGCTCCCACATCAAGAGACTCTCGTCCATGTGATAGTGGTAGGGTTTAGTTTTTAATGCCAGTAGCTTTAATGGTAGGATAGTTATATAACTGCTTCCAAATCAAAGAACATCGTCCTCGTGATACTGATATATTTTAGTTTATATAGCCCTTAGCCTTAGTGGTAGGATAGTTATATAACTGCTCCCACATTAAGAGAATATCGTCCTCGTGATACAGATAGAGTTTAGGTTGTATAGCCATTAGCTTTAGTGGTAATATAGTTATATAACTGTTCCCATATCACGATAATATCGTCCTCGTGGTACTGATAGAGTTTGGTTTGTATAGCCGTTAGATTTAATGGTAGGGTAGTAATATAACTGCTCCCACATCAAGAGACCATCATCCCCGCGATACTGATAGAGATTAGTTTGTATAGCCATTAGCTTTAGTGGTAGGATAGTAATATATCTGCTGCCGCATCAAGAGAACATCGTCCTCGTGATACTGATAGAGTTTAGTTTGTATAGCCAATAGCTTTAGTGTTAGGATTGTTATATAACTGCTCCCACATCAAGAGATCATCGTCCTCGTGATACTGATATATTTTAGTTTATGTAGCCCTTAGCCTTAGTGGTAGGATAGTTATATAACTGCTCCCACATCAGGAGAACATCGTCCTCGTGATACTGATAGAGTATAGTTTGTAATGCCAGTAGCTTTAGTGGTAGGATAGTTATATAACTGCTTCCAAATCAAGAGAACATCGTCCTCGTGATACTGATAGAGTTTAGTTTGTATAGCCAATAGCTTTAGTGTTAGGATTGTTATATAACTGCTCCCACATCAAGAGATCATCGTCCTCGTGATACTGATATATTTTAGTTTATGTAGCCCTTAGCCTTAGTGGTAGGATAGTTATATAACTGCTCCCACATCAGGAGAACATCGTCCTCGTGATACTGATAGAGTATAGTTTGTAATGCCAGTAGCTTTAGTGGTAGGATAGTTATATAACTGCTTCCAAATCAAGAGAACATCGTCCTCGTGATACTGATATATTTCAGTTTATATAGCCCTTAGCCTTAGTGGTAGAATAGTTATATAACTGCTCCCACATCAAGAGAACATCGTCCTCGTGATACTGATAAAGTTTAGTTTATATAGCCCTTAGCCTTAGTGGTAGGATAGTTATATAACTGCTCCCACATCAAGAGAACATCGTGCTCGTGATGCTGATAGAGTTTAGTTAGTATAGCCATTAGCCCTAGTGGTAGGATAGTCATATAACTGCTCCCACATCAAGAGAACATCGTCGTTGTGATACTGATAGAGTTTAGTTTGTATAGCCATTAGCTTTAGTGGTAGGGTAGTAATATAACTGCTCCCACATCAAGAGATCTTCGTCCTCGTGATACTGATATAATTTAGTTTATATAGCCCTTAGCCTTAGTGGTGGGATAGTTATATAACTGCTCCCACATCAAGAGAACATCGTCCTGGTGATACTGATAGAGTTTAGTTTGTATAGCCATTAGCTATAGTGGTAGGATTGTTATATAACTGCCCCCACATCAAGAGAACTTCGTCCTCGTGATACTGATACATTTTAGTTTATATAGCCCTTAGCCTTAGTGGTAGGATAGTTATATAACTGCTCCCACATCAGGAGAACATCGTCCTCGTGATACTGATAGAGTATAGTTTGTAATGCCAGTAGCTTTAGTGGTAGGATAGTTATATAATTGCTTCCAAATCAAGAGAACATCGTCCTCGTGATACTGATAGAGTGTAGTTTGTATAGCCAATAGCTTTAGTGTTAGGATTGTTATATAACTGCTCCCACATCAAGAGATCATCGTCCTCGTGATACTGATATATTTTAGTTTATGTAGCCCTTAGCCTTAGTGGTAGGATAGTTATATAACTGCTCCCACATCAGGAGAACATCGTCCTCGTGATACTGATAGAGTATAGTTTGTAATGCCAGTAGCTTTAGTGGTAGGATAGTTATATAACTGCTTCCAAATCAAGAGAACATCGTCCTCGTGATACTGATATATTTCAGTTTATATAGCCCTTAGCCTTAGTGGTAGAATAGTTATATAACTGCTCCCACATCAAGAGAACATCGTCCTCGTGATACTGATAAAGTTTAGTTTATATAGCCCTTAGCCTTAGTGGTAGGATAGTTATATAACTGCTCCAACATCAAGAGAACATCGTCCTCGTGATGCTGATAGAGTTTAGTTAGTATAGCCATTAGCCCTAGTGGTAGGATAGTCATATAACTGCTCCCACATCAAGAGAACATCGTCGTTGTGATACTGATAGAGTTTAGTTTGTATAGCCATTAGCTTTAGTGGTAGGGTAGTAATATAACTGCTCCCACATCAAGAGATCTTCGTCCTCGTGATACTGATATAATTTAGTTTATATAGCCCTTAGCCTTAGTGGTGGGATAGTTATATAACTGCTCCCACATCAAGAGAACATCGTCCTGGTGATACTGATAGAGTTTAGTTCGTATAGCCATTAGCTTTAGTGGTAAGATAGTAATATAATTGCTCCCGCATCAAGAGAACATCGTCCTCGTGATACTGATATATTATAGTTTATATAGCCCTTAGCCTTAGTGTTAGGATAGATATATAACTGCTCCCACATCAAGAGAACGTCGTCCTCGTGATACGGATAGATTCTAATTTGTATAGCCATTTGCCTTAGTGATACTATAGTTATATAACGGCTCCCACATCAAGAGAACGTTATATAATTGCTCCCGCATCAAGAGAACATCGTCCTCGTGATACTGATAGATTTTAGTTTGTATAGCCATAAGCCTTAGTGGTAGGATAGTCATATAACTGCTCCCACATCAAGAGAACATCGTCGTTGTGATACTGATAGAGTTTAGTTTGTATAGCCATTAGCTTTAGTGGTAGGGTAGTAATATAACTGCTCCCACATCAAGAGAACCACGTCCTTGTGATACTGGTAGGGTTTAGTTTGTATAGCCATTAGCTTTAGTGGTAGGATAGTTATTTAACTTTTCCCACATGAAGAAAACATCGTCCTCGTGATACTGATAGAGTATATTTTGTATAGCTATTAGCCTTAGTGGTAGGATAGTTATATAAGTGCTCCCACATCAAGAGAAGGTCATCCTCGTGATACTGATAGAGTTTAGTTTGTATAGCCATTAGCTTTAGTGGTAGAATAGTTAACTTCTCCCACATCAGGAGAATATCGCCCTCGTGATACTGATAGAGCTTTGCTTGTATAGCCATTAGCCTTAGTGGTAGGATAGTTATATAACTGCTGCCACATCAAGAGAACATCGTCCTAGTGACACTGATAGATTTTAGTTTATATAGCCCTTAGCCTTAGTGGTAGGATAGTTACATAACTGCTCCCACATCAGGAGAACATCGTTCTCGTCATACTGATAGGGTATAGTTTGTAATGCCAGTAGCTTTAGTGGTAGGATAGTTATATTACTGCTTCCAAATCAAGAGAACATCGTCCACGTGATACTGATAGTGTATAGTTTGTAATGCCAGTACCTTTAGTGGTAGGATAGTTATATAACTGCTTCTAAATCAAGAGAACATTGTCCTCGTGATACTGATAGAGTTTAGTTTGTATAGCCATTAGCTTTAGTGGTAGGATTGTTATATAACTGCTCCCACATCAAGAGAACATAGTCCCTAGTGATACTGATAGAGTTTAGTTTGTATAGCCATTAGTTTTATGGGTAGGATTGTTATATAACTGCTCCCACATCAAGAGATCTTCGTCCTCGTGATACTGATATATTTTAGTTTATATAGCCCTTAGCCTTAGTGGTAGGATAGTTATATAACTGCTCCCACATCAGGAGAACATCGTCCTCGTCATACTGATAGGGTATAGTTTGTAATGCCGGTAGCTTTAGTGGTAGGATAGTTATATAACTGCTTCCAAATCAAGAGAACATCGTCCTCGCGATACTGATAGAGTTTAGTTTGTATAGCCAATAGCTTTAGTGTTAGGATTGTTATATAACTGCTCCCACATCAAGAGATCATCGTCCTCGTGATACTGATATATTTTAGTTTATGTAGCCCTTAGCCTTAGTGGTAGGATAGTTATATAACTGCTCCCACATCAGGAGAACATCGTCCTCGTGATACTGATAGAGTATAGTTTATAATGCCAGTAGCTTTAGTGGTAGGATAGTTGTATAACTGCTTCCAAATCAAGAGAACATCGTCCTCGTGATACTGATAGAGTTTAGTTTGTATAGCCATTAGCTTTAGTGGTAGGATTGTTATATAACTGCTCCAACATCAAGAGATCTTCGTCCTCGTGATACTGATATAATTTAGTTTATATAGCCCTTAGCCTTAGTGGTGGGATAGTTGTATAACTGCTCCCACATCAAGAGAACATCGTCCTCGTGATACTGATAGAGTATAGTTTGTAATGCCAGTAGCTTTAGTGGTAAGACAGTTATATAACTGCTTCCATATGAAGAGAACATCGTCCTCGTGATACTGATAGAGTTTAGTTTGTATAGCCATTAGCTTTAGTGGTAGGATTGTTATATAACTGCTTTCACATCAAGAGAACTTCGTCCTCGTTATACTGATATATTTTAGTTTATATAGCCCTTAGCGTTATTGGTAGGATAGATATATATCTGCTCCCACATCAAGAGAAAATCGTCCTCGTGATACTGATAGAGTATAGTTTGTAATGCCAGTAGCTTTAGTGGTAGGATAGTTATATAACTGCTTCCAAATCAAGAGAACATCTTCCTCGTGATACTGATAGAGTTTAGTTTGTATAGCCATTAGCTTTAGTGGTAGGATTGTTATATAACTGCTCCCACATCAAGAGAACGTCGTCCTCGTGATACTGATATATTTTAGTTTACATAGCCCTTAGCCTTAGTGGTAGGAGAGTTATATCACTGCTCCCACATCAAGAGAACATAGTCCCTAGTGATACTGATAGTGTTTAGTTTGTATAGCCATTAGCTTTATTGGTAGGATTGTTATATAACTGCTCCCACATCAAGAGATCTTCGTCCTCGTGATACTGATATATTTTAGTTTATATAGCCCTTAGCCTTAGTGGTAGGATAGTTATATAACTGCTCCCACATCAGGAGAACATCGTCCTCGTGATACTGATAGAGTTTAGTTTGTATAGCCATTAGCCTTAGTGGTAGGATAGTACTATAACTGCTCCCACATCAAGAGAACCTCGTCCATGTGATAGTGGTAGGGTTTAGTTTGTAATGCCAGAAGCTTTAGTGGTAGGATAGGTATATAACTGCTTCCAAATCAAGAGAACATCGTCCTCGTGATACTGATAGAGTTTAGTTTGTATAGCCATTAGCTTTATTGGTAGGATTGTTATATAACTGCTCCCACATCAAGCGATCTTCGTCCTCGTGATACTGATATATTTTAGTTTATCTAGCCCTTAGCCTTAGTGGTAGGATAGTTGTATAACTGCTCCCACATCAAGAGAACATCGTCCTCGTGATACTGATAGAGTATAGTTTGTAATGCCAGTAGCTATAGTGGTAGGATAGTTATATAACTGCTTCCAAATCAAGAGAAGATCGTCCTCGTGATACTGATAGAGTTTAGTTTGTATAGCCATTAGCCTTAGTGGTACGATAATTATATAACTGCTCGCACATCAAGAGAACATCGTCCTCGTGATACAGATAGAGTTTAGTGTGTATAGCCCTTAGCCTTAGTGGTAGGATAGTTATATAACTGCTCCCACATCAGGAGAACATCGTCCTAGTGATACTGATAGATTTTAGTTTGTATAGCCATTAGCTTTATTGGTAGGATAGTTATATGACTGCTCCCACATCAAGAGAACATCGTCCTCGTGATACTGATAGATTAATTTTTTATATCCATTAGCTTTAGTGGTAGGAGAGTACTGTAACTGCTCCCACATCAAGAGAACCTCGTCCATGTGATAGTGGTAGGGTTTAGTTTGTAATGCCAGTAGCTTTAGTGGTAGGATAGTTATATAACTGTTTCCAAATCAAAAGAACATCGTCCTCGTGATACTGATAGAGTTTAGTTTGTATAGCCATTAGCTTTAGTAGTAGGATTGTTATATAACTGCTCCCACATCAAGAGAACTTCGTCCTCGTTATACTGATATATTTCAGTTTATATAGCCCTTAGCGTTAGTGGTAGGATAGTTATATAACTGCTCCCACATCAAGAGAACATAGTCCCTAGTGATACTGATAGAGTTTAGTTTGTATAGCCATTAGCTTTATTGGTAGGATAGTAATATAACTGCTCCCGCATCAAGAGAACATCGTCGTCGTGATACTGATAGAGCTTAGTATGTATAGCCATTCGCCTTAGCGGTAGTATAGTAATATAACTGCTCCCACATCAAGAGAACATCGTCCTCGTGATACTGATAGAGTTTAGTTTGTATAGCCATTAGCCTTAGTGGTAAGATAGTTATATAACTGCTCCCACATCAAGAGAACATCGTCCTCGTGATACAGATTGGGTTTAGTTTGTAAAGCCATTAGCTTTAGTGGTAATATAGTTATATAACGTTCCCACATCACGACAATATCGTCCTCGTGATACTGATAGAGTTTAGTTTGTATAGCCGTTAGATTTAATGGTAGGGTAGTAATATGACGGCTCCCACATCAAGAGAACATCATCCCCGTGATACTGATAGAGATTAGTTTGTATAGCTATTAGCTTTAGTGGTAGGATAGTAATATAACTGCTCCCACATCAAGAGAATATCGTCCTCGTGATACTGATAGAGTTTAGTTTGTATAGCCATTAGCCTTAGTGGTAGGATAGTTATATAACTGCTCCCACACAAAGAGAACATCGTCCTGATGATACTGATAGAGTTTAGTTTGTATAGCCATTAGCTTTAGTCATTGGATTGTTATATAACTGCTCCCACATTTAGAGAATATCGTCCTCGTGATACAGATAGAGTTTAGGTTGTATAGCCATTAGCTTTAGTGGTAATATAGTTATATAACTGTTCCCATATCACGATAATATCGTCCTCGTGGTACTGATAAAGTTTGGTTTGTATAGCCGTTAGATTTAATGGTAGGGTAGTAATATAACTGCTCCCACATCAAGAGACCATCATCCCCGTGATACTGATAGAGATTAGTTTGTATAGCCATTAGCTTTAGTGGTAGGATAGTAATATAACTGCTGCCGCATCAAGAGAACATCGTCCTCGTGATACTGATAGAGTTTACTTTGTATAGCCATTAGCCTTAGTGGTAGGATAGTTATATAACTGCTCCCACACAAAGAGAACATCGTCCTGATGATACTGATAGAGTTTAGTTTGTATAGCCATTAGCTTTAGTTATAGGATTGTTATATTACTGCTCCCACATTAAGAGAATATCGTCCTCGTGATACAGATAGAGTTTAGGTTGTATAGCCATTAGCTTTAGTGGTAATATAGTTATCTAACTGCTCCCACATCAAGAGAACATCGTCCTCGTGATACTGATAGAATATAGTTTGTATTGCCAGTGGCTTTAGTGGTAGGATAGTTATATAACGGCCTCCAAATCGAGAGAACTTCGTCCTCGTGATACTGATATATTTTAGTTTATATAGCCCTTAGCCTTAGTGGTACGATAGTTATATATCTGCTCCCACATCAAGAGCACATCGTCCTCGTGATACTGATAGATTATAGTTTGTATTGCCAGTGGCTTTAGTGGTAGGATAGTTATATAACTGCCTCCAAATCGAGAGAACTTCGTCCTCGTGATACTGATATATTTTAGTTTATATAGCCCTTAGCCTTAGTGGTACGATAGTTATATATCTGCTCCCACATCAAGAGAACGTCGTCCTCGTGATACGGATAGATTCTAATTTGTATAGCCATTTGCCTTATTGATACTATAGTTATATAACGGCTCCCACGTCAAGAGAACGTTATATAATTGCTCCCGCATCAAGGGAACATCGTCCTCGTGATACTGATAGATTTTAGTTTGTATAGCCATTAGCCATTGTGGTAGGATAGTTATATAACTGCTCCCACATCAAGAGAATATCGTCCTCGTGATACTGATAGAGTTTAGTTTGTAGAGCCATTAGCTTTAGTGGTAGGGGAGTAATATAACTGGTCCCACATCAAGAGAACCACGTCCTTGTGATACTGGTAGGGTTTAGTTTGTATAGCCATTAGTTTTAGTGGTAGGATAGTTATTTAATTTTCCCACATGAATAGAACATCGTCCTCGTGATACTGGTAGAGTATATTTTCTATAGCCATTAGCCTTAGTGGTAGGATAGTTATATAAGTGCTCCCACATCAAGAGAACATCGTCCTCGTGATACTGATAGAGTTTAGGTTGTATAGCCATTAGCTTTAGTGGTCGGATAATTTATATAACTGCTCCCGCATCAAGAGAACATCGTCCTCGTGATACTGATAGAGTTTAGTTTGTATAGCCATTAGCCTTAGTGGTAGGATAGTACTATAACTGCTCCTGCATCAAGAGAACCTCGTCCATGTGATAGTGGTAGGGTTTAGTTTGTAATGCCAGTAGCTTTAGTGGTAGGATAGTTATATAACTGCTTCCAAATCAAGAGAACATCGTCCTCCTGATACTGATAGATTTAAGTTTGTATAGCCATTAGCTTTATTGGTAGGATTGTTATATAACTGCTCCCACATCAAGGGATCTTCGTCCTCGTGATACTAATATATTTTAGTTTATATAGCCCTTAGCCTTAGTGGTAGGATAGTTGTATAACTACTCCCACATCAAGAGAACATCGTCCTCGTGATACTGATAGAGTATAATTTGTAATGCCAGTAGCTTTAGTGGTAGGATAGTTATATAACTGCTTCCAAATCAAGAGAACGTCGTCCTCGTGATACTGATAGAGTTTCGTTTGTATAGCCATTAGCTTTAATGGTAGGATTGTTATATAACTGCTCCCGCATCAAGAGAACTTCGTCCTCGTGATACTGACATATTTTAGTTTATATAGCCCTTAGCCTTAGTGGTAGCATAGTTATATAACTGCTCCCACATCAAGGGAACATCGTCCCTAGTGATACTGATAGAGTTTAGTTTGTATAGCCATTAGCTTTAGTGGTAGGATAGTAATATAACTGCTCCCGCATCAAGAGAATTTCGTCCTCGTGATACTGATAGAGTTTAGTTTGTATAGCCATTAGCCTTAGTGGTAGGATAGTTATATAACTGCTCCCACACAAAGAGAACATCGTCCTGATGATACTGATAGAGTTTAGTTTGTATAGCCATTAGATTTAGTGGTAGGATTGTTATATAACTCCTCCCACATCAAGAGAATATCGTCCTCGTGATACAGATAGAGTTTAGTTTGTATAGCCATTAGCTTTAGTGGTAATATAGTTATATAACTGTTCCCATATCACGATAATATCGTCCTCGTGGTACTGATAGAGTTTAGTTTGTATAGCCGTTAGATTTAATGGTAGGGTAGTAATATAACTGCTCCCACATCAAGAGACCATCATCCCCGTGATACTGATAGAGATTAGTTTGTATAGCCATTAGCTTTAGTGGTAGGATAGTAATATAACTGCTCCCGCATCAAGAGAACATCGTCCTCGTTATACTGATAGAGTTTAGTTTTTATAGCCATTAGCTTTAGTGGTAGGATTGTTATATAACTGCTCCCGCATCAAGAGAACTTCGTCCTCGTGATACTGACATATTTTAGTTTATATAGCCCTTAGCCTTAGTGGTAGGATAGTTATATAACTGCTCCCACATCAAGAGAACATCGTCCCTAGTGATACTGATAGAGTTTAGTTTGTATAGCCATTAGCTTTAGTGGTAAGGTAGTAATATAACTGCCCCCGCATCAAGAGAACGTCGTCCTCGTGATACTGATAGAGTTTAGTTTGTATAGCCATTAGCGTTAGTGGTAGGATAGTTATATTACTGCTTCCAAATCAAGATAACGTCGTCCTCGTG
Organism: Anabrus simplex; assembly: GCF_040414725.1. Classification (NCBI taxonomy): domain Eukaryota; kingdom Metazoa; phylum Arthropoda; class Insecta; order Orthoptera; family Tettigoniidae; genus Anabrus; species Anabrus simplex. Next base: position 193,297,705 of record NC_090270.1, read on the forward strand.
ATACTGATAGAGTTTAGTTTTTATATCAATTAGCTTTATTGGTAGGATAGTACTATAACAGCTCCCACATCAAGAGACTCTCGTCCATGTGATAGTGGTAGGGTTTAGTTTTTAATGCCAGTAGCTTTAATGGTAGGATAGTTATATAACTGCTTCCAAATCAAGAGAACATCGTCCTCGTGATACTGATATATTTTAGTTTATATAGCCCTTAGCCTTAGTGGTAGGATACTTATATAACTGCTCCCACATTAAGAGAATATCGTCCTCGTGATACAGATAGAGTTTAGGTTGTATAGCCATTAGCTTTAGTGGTAATATAGTTATATAACTGTTCCCATATCACGATAATATCGTCCTCGTGGTACTGATAGAACTTGGTTTGTATAGCCGTTAGATTTAATGGTAGGGTAGTAATATAACTGCTCCCACATCAAGAGACCATCATCCCCGCGATACTGACAGAGATTAGTTTGTATAGCCATTAGCTTTAGTGGTAGGATAGTAATATATCTGCTGCCGCATCAAGAGAACATCGTCCTCGTGATACTGATAGAGTTTACTTTGTATAGCCATTAGCCTTAGTGGTAGGATAGTTATATAACTGCTCCCACACAAAGAGAACATCGTCCTCGTGATACTGATAGAGTTTAGTTTGTATAGCCATTAGCTTTAGTGGTAGGATTGTTATATAACTGCCCCCACATCAAGAGAACTTCGTCCTCGTGATACTGATATATTTTAGTTTATATAGCCCTTGGCCTTAGTGGTAGGATAGTTATATAACTGCTCCCACATCAGGAGAACATCGTCCTCGTGATACTGATAGAGTATAGTTTGTAATGCCAGTAGCTTTAGTGGTAGGATAGTTATATAACTGCTTCCAAATCAAGAGAACATCGTCCTCGTGATACTGATAGAGTTTAGTTTGTATAGCCAATAGCTTTAGTGTTAGGATTATTATATAACTGCTCCCACATCAAGAGATCATCGTCCTCGTGATACTGATATATTTTAGTTTATGTAGCCCTTAGCCTTAGTGGTAGGATAGTTATATAACTGCTCCCACATCAGGAGAACATCGTCCTCGTGATACTGATAGAGTATAGTTTGTAATGCCAGTAGCTTTAGTGGTAGGATAGTTATATAACTGCTTCCAAATCAAGAGAACATCGTCCTCGTGATACTGATAGAGTTTAGTTTGTATAGCCATTAGCTTTAGTGGTAGGATTGTTATATAACTGCTCCCACATCAAGAGATCTTCGTCCTCGTGATACTGATATAATTTAGTTTATATAGCCCTTAGCCTTAGTGGTGGGATAGTTGTATAACTGCTCCCACATCAAGAGAACATCGTCCTCGTGATACTGATAGAGTATACTTTGTAATGCCAGTAGCTTTAGTGGTAGGATAGTTATATAACTGCTTCCATATGAAGAGAACATCGTCCTCGTGAGACTGATAGAGTTTAGTTTGTATAGCCATTAGCTTTAGTGGTAGGATTTTTATATAACTGCTTTCACATCAAGAGAACTTCGTCCTCGTTGTACTGATATATTTTAGTTTATATAGCCCTTAGCCTTAGTGGTAGGATAGTTATATAACTGCTCCCACATCAGGAGGACATCGTCCTCGTCATACTGATAGGGTATAGTTTGTAATGCCAGTAGCTTTAGTGGTAGGATAGTTATATAACTGCTTCCAAATCAAGAGAACATCGTCCTCGTGATACTGATAGAGTTTAGTTTGTATAGCCATTAGCTTTAGTGGTAGGATTGTTATATAACTGCTCCCACATCAAGAGAACTTCGTCCTCGTGATACTGATATATTTTAGTTTACATACCCCTTAGCCTTAGTGGTAGGAGAGTTATATCACTGCTCCCACATCAAGAGAACATAGTCCCTAGTGATACTGATAGTGTTTAGTTTGTATAGCCATTAGTTTTATTGGTAGGATTGTTATATAACTGCTCCCAAATAAGAGATCTTCGTCCTCATGATACTGATATATTTTAGTTTATATAGCCCTTAGCCTTAGTGGTGGGATAGTTGTATAACTGCTCCCACATCAAGAGAACATCGTCCTCGTGATACTGATAGAGTATAGTTTGTAATGCCAGTAGCTTTAGTGGTAGGATAGTTATATAACTGCTTCCAAATCAAGAGAGCATCGTCCTCGTGATACTGATAGAGTTTAGTTTGTATAGCCATTAGCTTTAGTGGTAGGATTGTTATATAACTGCTCCCACATCAAGAGAACTTCGTCCTCGTGATACTGATATATTTTAGTTTACATACCCCTTAGCCTTAGTGGTAGGAGAGTTATATCACTGCTCCCACATCAAGAGAACATAGTCCCTAGTGATACTGATAGTGTTTAGTTTGTATAGCCATTAGCTTTATTGGTAGGATTGTTATATAACTGCTCCCACATCAAGAGATCTTCGTCCTCGTGATACTGATATATTTTAGTTTATATAGCCCTTAGCCTTAGTGGTAGGATAGTTATATAACTGCTCCCACATCAGGAGAACATCGTCCTCGTGATACTGATAGAGTTTAGTTTGTATAGCCATTAGCCTTAGTGGTAGGATAGTACTGCTCCCACATCAAGAGAACCTCGTCCATGTGATAGTGGTAGGGTTTAGTTTGTAATGCCAGTAGCTTTAGTGGTAGGATAGTTATATAACTGCTTCCAAATAAAGAGAACATCGTCCTCGTGATACTGATAGAGTTTAGTTTGTATAGCCATTACCTTTATTGGTAGGATTGTTATATAACTGCTCCCACATCAAGAGATCTTCGTCCTCGTGATACTGATATATTTTAGTTTATCTAGCCCTTAGCCTTAGTGGTAGGATAGTTGTATAACTGCTCCCACATCAAGAGAACATCGTCCTCGTGATACTGATAGAGTATAGTTTGTAATGCCAGTAGCTATAGTGGTAGGATAGTAATATAACTGCTCCCACGTCAAGAAAAAATCGTCCTCGTGATACTGATAGAGTTTAGTTTGTATAGCCATTAGCCTTAGTGGTACGATAATTATATAACTGCTCGCACATCAAGAGAACATCGTCCTCGTGATACAGATAGAGTTTAGTTTGTATAGCCCTTAGCCTTAGTGGTAGGATAGTTATATAACTGCTCCCACATCAGGAGAACATCGTCCTAGTGATACTGATAGATTTTAGTTTGTATAGCCATTAGCTTTATTGGTAGGATAGTTATATGACTGCTCCCACATCAAGAGAACATCGTCCTCGTGATACTGATAGATTAATTTTTTATATCCATTAGCTTTAGTGGTAGGAGAGTACTGTAACTGCTCCCACATCAAGAGAACCTCGTCCATGTGATAGTGGTAGGGTTTAGTTTGTAATGCCAGTAGCTTTAGTGGTAGGATAGTTATATAACTCTTTCCAAATCAAAAGAACATCGTCCTCGTGATACTGATAGAGTTTAGTTTGTATAGCCATTAGCTTTAGTGGTAGGATTGTTATATAACTGCTCCCACATCAAGAGAACTTCGTCCTCGTGATACTGATATATTTTAGTTTATATAGCCCTTAGCGTTAGTGGTAGGATAGTTATATAACTGCTCCCACATCAAGAGAACATAGTCCCTAGTGATACTGATAGAGTTTAGTTTGTATAGCCATTAGCTTTATTGGTAGGATAGTAATATAACTGCTCCCGCATCAAGAGAACATCGTCGTCGTGATACTGATAGAGCTTAGTATGTATAGCAATTCGCCTTAGCGGTAGTATAGTAATATAACTGCTCCCACATCAAGAGAAAATCGTCCTCGTGATACTGATAGAGTTTAGTTTGTATAGCCATTAGCCTTAGTGGTGAGATAGTTATATAACTGCTCCCACATCAAGAGAACATCGTCCTCGTGATACAGATTGGGTTTAGTTTGTAAAGCCATTAGCTTTAGTGGTAATATAGTTATATAACGTTCCCACATCACGACAATATCGTCCTCGTGATACTGATAGTGTTTAGTTTGTATAGCCGTTAGATTTAATGGTAGGGTAGTAATATGACTGCTCCCACATCAAGAGAACATCATCCCCGTGATACTGATAGAGATTAGTTTGTATAGCCATTAGCTTTAGTGGTAGGATAGTAATATAACTGCTCCCACATCAAGAGAATATCGTCCTCGTGATACTGATAGAGTTTAGTTTGTATAGCCATTAGCCTTAGTGGTAGGATAGTTATATAACTGCTCCCACACAAAGAGAACATCGTCCTGATGATACTGATAGAGTTTAGTTTGTATAGCCATTAGCTTTAGTCATAGGATTGTTATATAACTGCTCCCACATTAGGAGAATATCGTCCTCGTGATACAGATAGAGTTTAGGTTGTATAGCCATTAGCTTTAGTGGTAATATAGTTATATAACTGTTCCCATATCACGATAATATCGTCCTCGTGGTACTGATAGAGTATGGTTTGTAAAGCCGTTAGATTTAATGGTAGGGTAGTAATATAACTGCTCCCACATCAAGAGACCATCATCCCCGTGATACTGATAGAGATTAGTTTGTATAGCCATTAGCTTTAGTGGTAGGATAGTAATATAACTGCTGCCGCATCAAGAGAACATCGTCCTCGTGATACTGATACAGTTTACTTTGTATAGCCATTAGCCTTAGTGGTAGGATAGTTATATAACTGCTCCCACACAAAGAGAACATCGTCCTCGTGATACTGATAGAGTTTAGTTTGTATAGCCATTAGCCTTAGTGGTAGGATAGTTATATAACTGCTCCCACACAAAGAGAACATCGTCCTGATGATACTGATAGAGTTTAGTTTGTATAGCCATTAGCTTTAGTTATAGGATTGTTATATAACTGCTCCCACATTAAGAGAATATCGTCCTCGTGATACAGATAGAGTTTAGGTTGTATAGCCATTAGCTTTAGTGGTAATAGAGTTATATAACTGTTCCCATATCACGATAATATCGTCCTCGTGGTACTGATAGAATTTGGTTTGTATAGCCGTTAGATTTAATGGTAGGGTAGTAATATAACTGCTCCCACATCAAGAGAACATCGTCCTCGTGATACTGATAGATTATAGTTTGTATTGCCAGTGGCTTTAGTGGTAGGATAGTTATATAACTGCCTCCAAATCGAGAGAACTTCGTCCTCGTGATACTGATATATTTTAGTTTATATAGCCCTTAGCCTTAGTGGTACGATAGTTATATATCTGCTCCCACATCAAGAGAACATCGTCCTCGTGATACTGATAGATTATAGTTTGTATTGCCAGTGGCTTTAGTGGTAGGATAGTTATATAACTGCCTCCAAATCGAGAGAACTTCGTCCTCGTGATACTGATATATTTTAGTTTATATAGCCCTTAGCCTTAGTGGTACGATAGTTATATATCTGCTCCCACATCAAGAGAACGTCGTCCTCGTGATACGGATAGATTCTAATTTGTATAGCCATTTGCCTTATTGATACTATAGTTATATAACGGCTCCCACGTCAAGAGAACGTTATATAATTGCTCCCGCATCAAGGGAACATCGTCCTCGTGATACTGATAGATTTTAGTTTGTATAGCCATTAGCCATTGTGGTAGGATAGTTATATAACTGCTCCCACATCAAGAGAACATCGTCCTCGTGATAATGATAGAGTTTAGTTTGTAGAGCCATTAGCTTTAGTGGTAGGGGAGTAATATAACTGCTCCCACATCAAGAGAACCACGTCCTTGTGATACTGGTAGGGTTTAGTTTGTATAGCCATTAGCTTTAGTGGTAGGATAGTTATTTAATTTTCCCACATGAATAGAACATCGTCCTCGTGATACTGATAGAGTATATTTTGTATAGCCATTAGCCTTAGTGGTAGGATAGTTATATAAGTGCTCCCACATCAAGAGAACATCGTCCTCGTGATACTGATAGAGTTTAGGTTGTATAGCCATTAGCTTTAGTGGTCGGATAATTTATATAACTGCTCCCGCATCAAGAGAACATCGTCCTCGTGATACTGATAGAGTTTAGTTTGTATAGCCATTAGCCTTAGTGGTAGGATAGTACTATAACTGCTCCCGCATCAAGAGAACCTCGTCCATGTGATAGTGGTAGGGTTTAGTTTGTAATGCCAGTAGCTTTAGTGGTAGGATAGTTATATAGCTGCTCCCACACAAAGAGAACATCGTCCTGATGATACTGATAGAGTTTAGTTTGTATAGCCATTAGCTTTAGTCATTGGATTGTTATATAACTGCTCCCACATTAAGAGAATATCGTCCTCGTGATACAGATAGAGTTTAGGTTGTATAGCCATTAGCTTTAGTGGTAATATAGTTATATAACTGTTCCCATATCACGATAATATCGTCCTCGTGGTACTGATAAAGTTTGGTTTGTATAGCCGTTAGATTTAATGGTAGGGTAGTAATATAACTGCTCCCACATCAAGAGACCATCATCCCCGTGATACTGATAGAGATTAGTTTGTATAGCCATTAGCTTTAGTGGTAGGATAGTAATATAACTGCTGCCGCATCAAGAGAACCTCGTCCTCGTGATACTGATAGAGTTTACTTTGTATAGCCATTAGCCTTAGTGGTAGGATAGTTATATAACTGCTCCCACACAAAGAGAACGTCGTCCTCGTGATACTGATAAAGTTTAGTTTGTATAGCCATTAGCCTTAGTGGTAGGATAGTTATATAACTGCTCCCACACAAAGAGAACATCGTCCTGATGATACTGATAGAGTTTAGTTTGTATAGCCATTAGCTTTAGTTATAGGATTGTTATATAACTGCTCCCACATTAAGAGAATATCGTCCTCGTGATACAGATAGAGTTTAGGTTGTATAGCCATTAGCTTTAGTGGTAATATAGTTATATAACTGTTCCCATATCACCATAATATCGTCCTCGTTGTACTGATAGAATTTGGTTTGTATAGCCGTTAGATTTAATGGTAGGGTAGTAATATAACTGCTCCCACATCAAGAGAACATCGTCCTCGTGATACTGATAGATTATAGTTTGTATTGCCAGTGGCTTTAGTGGTAGGATAGTTATATAACTGCCTCCAAATCGAGAGAGCTTCGTCCTCGTGATACTGATATATTTTAGTTTATATAGCCCTTAGCCTTAGTGGTACGATAGTTATATATCTGCTCCCACATCAAGAGAACATCGTCCTCGTGATACTGATAGATTATAGTTTGTATTGCCAGTGGCTTTAGTGGTAGGATAGTTATATAACTGCCTCCAAATCGAGAGAACTTCGTCCTCGTGATACTGATATATTTTAGTTTATATAGCCCTTAGCCTTAGTGGTACGATAGTTATATATCTGCTCCCACATCAAGAGAACGTCGTCCTCGTGATACGGATAGATTCTAATTTGTATAGCCATTTGCCTTATTGATACTATAGTTATATAACGGCTCCCACGTCAAGAGAACGTTATATAATTGCTCCCGCATCAAGGGAACATCGTCCTCGTGATACTGATAGACTTTAGTTTGTATAGCCATTAGCCATTGTGGTAGGATAGTTATATAACTGCTCCCACATCAAGAGAACATCGTCCTCGTGATACTGATAGAGTTTAGTTTGTAGAGCCATTAGCTTTAGTGGTAGGGGAGTAATATAACTGCTCCCACATCAAGAGAAACACGTCCTTGTGATACTGGTAGGGTTTAGTTTGTATAGCCATTAGCTTTAGTGGTAGGATAGTTATTTAATTTTCCCACATGAATAGAACATCGTCCTCGTGATACTGATAGAGTATATTTTGTATAGCCATTAGCCTTAGTGGTAGGATAGTTATATAAGTGCTCCCACATCAAGAGAACATCGTCCTCGTGATACTGATAGAGTTTAGGTTGTATAGCCATTAGCTTTAGTGGTATTATAGTACTATAACAGCTCCCACATCAAGAGACTCTCGTCCATGTGATAGTGGTAGGGTTTAGTTTTTAATGCCAGTAGCTTTAATGGTAGGATAGTTATATAACTGCTTCCAAATCAAGAGAACATCGTCCTCGTGATACTGATATATTTTAGTATATATAGCCCTTAGCCTTAGTGGTAGGATAGTTATATAACTGCTCCCACATTAAGAGAATATCGTCCTCGTGATACAGATAGAGTTTAGGTTGTATAGCCATTAGCTTTAGTGGTAATATAGTTATATAACTGTTCCCATATCACGATAATATCGTCCTCGTGGTACTGATAGAGTTTGGTTTGTATAGCCGTTAGATTTAATGGTAGGGTATTAATATAACTGCTCCCACATCAAGAGACCATCATCCCCGCGATACTGATAGAGATTAGTTTGCATAGCCATTAGCTTTAGTGGTAGGATAGTAATATAACTGCTGCCGCATCAAGAGAACATCGTCCTCGTGATACTGATAGAGTTTACTTTGTATAGCCATTAGCCTTAGTGGTAGGATAGTTATATAACTGCTCCCACACAAAGAGAACATCGTCCTCGTGATACTGATAGAGTTTAGTTTGTATAGCCATTAGCTTTAGTGGTAGGATTGTTATATAACTGCCCGCACATCAAGAGAACTTCGTCCTCGTGATACTGATATATTTTACTTTATATAGCCCTTAGCCTTAGTGGTAGGATAGTTATATAACTGCTCCCACATCAGGAGAACATCGTCCTCGTGATACTGATAGAGTATAGTTTGTAATGCCAGTAGCTTTAGTGGTAGGATAGTTATATAACTGCTTCCAAATCAAGAGAACATCGTCCTCGTGATACTGATAGAGTTTAGTTTGTATAGCCGTTAGCTTTAGTAGCAGGGTTGTTATATAACTGCTCCCTCATCAAGAGAACTTCGTCCTCGTGATACTGATATATTTTAGTTTATATAGCCCTTAGCCTTAGTGGTACGATAGTTATATATCTGCTCCCACATCAAGAGAACATCGTCCTCGTGATACTGATAGATTATAGTTTGTATTGCCAGTGGCTTTAGTGGTAGGATAGTTATATAAATGCCTCCAAATCAAGAGAACTTCGTCCTCGTGATACTGATATATTTTAGTTTATATTCCCCTTGGCCTTAGTGGTACGATAGTTATATATCTGCTCCCACATCAAGAGAACGTCGTCCTCGTGATACGGATAGATTCTAATTTGTATAGCCATTTGCCTTATTGATACTATAGTTATATAACGTCTCCCACGTCAGGAGAACGTTATATAATTGCTCCCGCATCAAGGGAACATCGTCCTCGTGATACTGATAGATTTTAGTTTGTATAGCCATTAGCCATTGTGGTAGGATAGTTATATAACTGCTCCCACATCAAGAGAACATCGTCCTCGTGATACTGATAGAGTTTAGTTTGTAGAGCCATTAGCTTTAGTGGTAGGGGAGTAATATAACTGCTCCCACATCAAGAGAACCACGTCCTTGTGACACTGGTAGGGTTTAGTTTGTATAGCCATTAGCTTTAGTGGTAGGATAGTTATTTAATTTTCCCACATGAATAGAACATCGTCCTCGTGATACTGATAGAGTATATTTTGAATAGCCATTAGCCTTAGTGGTAGGATAGTACTATAACTGCTCCCGCATCAAGAGAACCTCGTCCATGTGATAGTGGTAGGGTTTAGTTTGTATAGCCATTAGCTTTAGTGGTAGGATTGTTATATAACTGCTCCCACATCAAGAGAACTTCGTCCTCGTGATACTGATATATTTTAGTTTATATAGCCCTTAGCGTTAGTGGTAGGATAGTTATATAACTGCTCCCACATCAAGAGAACATAGTCCCTAGTGATACTGATGGAGTTTAGTTTGTATAGCCATTAGCTTTATTGGTAGGATAGTAATATAACTGCTCCCGCATCAAGAGAACATCGTCGTCGTGATACTGATAGAGCTTAGTATGTATAGCCATTCGCCTTAGCGGTAGTATAGTAATATAACTGCTCCCACATCAAGAGAACATCGTCCTCGTGATACTGATAGAGTTTAGTTTGTATAGCCATTAGCCTTAGTGGTAAGATAGTTATATAACTGCTCCCACATCAAGAGAACATCGTCCTCGTGATACAGATTGGGTTTAGTTTGTAAAGCCATTAGCTTTTGTGGTAATATAGTTATATAACGTTCCCACATCACGACAATATCGTCCTCGTGATACTGATAGAGTTTAGTTTGTATAGCCGTTAGATTTAATGGTAGGGTAGTAATATGACTGCTCCCACATCAAGAGAACATCATCCCCGTGATACTGATAGAGATTAGTTTGTATAGCCATTAGCTTTAGTGGTAGGATAGTAATATAACTGCTCCCACATCAAGAGAATATCGTCCTCGTGATACTGATAGAGTTTAGTTTGTATAGCCATTAGCCTTAGTGGTAGGATAGTTATATAACTGCTCCCACACAAAGAGAACATCGTCCTGATGATACTGATAGAGTTTAGTTTGTATAGCCATTAGCTTTAGTCATAGGATTGTTATATAACTGCTGCCACATTAAGAGAATATCGTCCTCGTGATACAGATAGAGTTTAGGTTGTATTGCCATTAGCTTTAGTGGTAATATAGTTATATAACTGTTCCCATATCACGATAATATCGTCCTCGTGGTACTGATAGAGTTTGGTTTGTATAGCCGTTAGATTTAATGGTAGGGTAGTAATATAACTGCTCCCACATCAAGAGACCATCATCCCCGTGATACTGATAGAGATTAGTTTGTATAGCCATTAGCTTTAGTGGTAGGATAGTAATATAACTGCTGCCGCATCAAGAGAACATCGTCCTCGTGATACTGATAGAGTTTACTTTGTATAGCCATTAGCCTTAGTGGTAGGATAGTTATATAACTGCTCCCACACAAAGAGAACATCGTCCTCGTGATACTGATAGAGTTTAGTTTGTATAGCCATTAGCCTTAGTGGTAGGATAGTTATATAACTGCTCCCACACAAAGAGAACATCGTCCTGATGATACTGATAGAGTTTAGTTTGTATAGCCATTAGCTTTAGTTATAGGATTGTTATATAACTGCTCCAACATTAAGAGAATATCGTCCTCGTGATACAGATAGAGTTTAGGTTGTATAGCCATTAGCTTTAGTGGTAATATAGTTATATAACTGTTCCCATATCACGATAATATCGTCCACGTGGTACTGATAGAATTTGGTTTGTATAGCCGTTAGATTTAATGGTAGGGTAGTAATATAACTGCTCCCACATCAGGAGAACATCGTCCTCGTGATACTGATAGAGTATAGTTTGTAATGCCAGTAGCTTTAGTGGTAGGATAGTTATATAACTGCTTCCAAATCAAGAGAACATCGTCCTCGTGATACTGATAGAGTTCAGTTTGTATAGCCGTTAGCTTTAGTGGCAGGATTGTTATATAACTGCTCCCACATCAAGAGAACTTCGTCCTCGTGATACTGATATATTTTAGTTTATATAGCCCTTAGCCTTAGTGGTACGATAGTTATATATCTGCTCCCACATCAAGAGAACATCGTCCTCGTGATACTGATAGATTATAGTTTGTATTGCCAGTGGCTTTAGTGGTAGGATAGTTATCTTACTGCCTCCAAATCGAGAGAACTTCGTCCTCGTGATACTGATATATTTTAGTTTATATAGCCCTTAGCCTTAGTGGTACGATAGTTATATATCTGCTCCCACATCAAGAGAACGTCGTCCTCGTGATACGGATAGATTCTAATTTGTATAGCCATTTGCCTTATTGATACTATAGTTATATAACGGCTCCTACGTCAAGAGAACGTTATATAATTGCTCCCGCATCAAGGGAACATCGTCCTCGTGATACTGATAGATTTTAGTTTGTATAGCCATTAGCCATTGTGGTAGGATAGTTATATAACTGCTCCCACATCAAGAGAACATCGTCCTCGTGATACTGATAGAGTTTAGTTTGTAGAGCCAATAGCTTTAGTGGTAGGGGAGTAATATAACTGCTCCCACATCAAGAGAACCACGTCCTTGTGATACTGGTAGGGTTTAGTTTGTATAGCCATTAGCTTTAGTGGTAGGATAGTTATTTAATTTTCCAACATGAATAGAACATCGTCCTCGTGATACTGATAGAGTATATATTGTATAGCCATTAGCCTTAGTGGTAGGATAGTTATATAAGTGCTCCCACATCAAGAGAACATCGTCCTCGTGATACTGATAGAGTTTAGGTTGCATAGCCATTAGCTTTAGTGGTCGGATAATTTATATAACTGCTCCCGCATCAAGAGAACATCGTCCTCGTGATACTGATAGAGTTTAGTTTGTATGGCCATTAGCCTTAGTGGTAGGATAGTACTATAACTGCTCCCGCATCAAGAGAACCTCGTCCATGTGATAGTGGTAGGGTTTAGTTTGTAATGCCAGTAGCTTTAGTGGTAGGATAGTTATATAACTGCTTCCAAATCAAGAGAACATCGTCCTCCTGATACTGATAGAGTTAAGTTTGTATAGCCATTAGCTTTATTGGTAGGATTGTTATATAACTGCTCCCACATCAAGGGACTTCGTCCTCGTGATACTAATATATTTTAGTTTATATAGCCCTTAGCCTTAGTGGTAGGATAGTTGTATAACTGCTCCCACATCAAGAGAACATCGTCCTCGTGATACTGATAGAGTATAATTTGTAATGCCAGTAGCTTTAGTGGTAGGATAGTTATATAACTGGTTCCAAATCAAGAGAACATCGTCCTCGTGATACTGTTATATTTTAGTTTATATAGCCCTTAGCCTTAGTGGTAGGATAGTTATATATCTGCTTCCACATCAAGAGAACATCGTCCTCGTGATATTAATAGAGTATAGTTTGTAATGCCAGTAGATTTACTGGTAGGATAGTTATATAGCTGCTTCCAAATCAAGAGAAAGTCGTCCTCGTGATACTGATAGAGTTTCGTTTGTATAGCCATTAGCTTTAGTGGTAGGATTGTTATATAACTGCTCCCGCATCAAGAGAACTTCGTCCTCGTGATACTGACATATTTTAGTTTATATAGCCCTTAGCCTTAGTGGTAGCATAGTTATATAACTGCTCCCACATAAAGGGAACATCGTCCCTAGTGATACTGATAGAGTTTAGTTTGTATAGCCATTAGCTTTAGTGGTAGGATAGTAATATAACTGCTCCCGCATCAAGAGAATTTCGTCCTCGTGATACTGATAGAGTTTAGTTTGTATAGCCATTAGCCTTAGTGGTAGGATAGTTATATAACTGCTCCCACACAAAGAGAACATCGTCCTGATGATACTGATAGAGTTTAGTTTGTATAGCCATTAGATTTAGTGGTAGGATTGTTATATAACTCCTCCCACATCAAGAGAATATCGTCCTCGTGATACAGATAGAGTTTAGTTTGTATAGCCATTAGCTTTAGTGGTAATATAGTTATATAACTGTTCCCATATCACGATAATATCGTCCTCGTGGTACTGATAGAGTTTAGTTTGTATAGCCGTTAGATTTAATGGTAGGGTAGTAATATAACTGCTCCCACATCAAGAAACCATCATCCCCGTGATACTGATAGAGATTAGTTTGTATAGCCATTAGCTTTAGTGGTAGGATAGTAATATAACTGCTCCCGCATCAAGAGAACATCGTCCTCGTTATACTGATAGATTTTAGTTTGTATAGCCATTAGCTTTAGTGGTAGGATTGTTATATAACTGCTCCCGCATCAAGAGAACTTCGTCCTCGTGAAACTGACATATTTTAGTTTATATAGCCCTTAGTCTTAGTGGTAGGATAGTTATATAACTGCTCCCACATGAAGAGAACATCGTCCCTAGTGATACTGATTTTTTTTAGTTTGTATAGCCATTAGCTTTAGTGGTAAGGTAGTAATATAACTGCCCCCGCATCAAGAGAACATCGTCCTCGTGATACTGATAGAGTTTAGTTTGTATAGCCATTAGCGTTAGTGGTAGGATAGTTATATTACTGCTTCCAAATCAAGATAACGTCGTCCTCGTGATACTGATAGAGTTTAGTTTTTATATCAATTAGCTTTATTGGTAGGATAGTACTATAACAGCTCCCACATCAAGAGACTCTCGTCCATGTGATAGTGGTAGGGTTTAGTTGTTAATGCCAGTAGCTTTAATGGTAGGATAGTTATATAACTGCTTCCAAATCAAGAGAACATCGTCCTCGTGATACTGATATATTTTAGTTTATATAGCCCTTAGCCTTAGTGGTAGGATAGTTATATAACTGCTCCCACATTAAGAGAATATCGTCCTCGTGATACAGATAGAGTTTAGGTTGTATAGCCATTAGCTTTAGTGGTAATATAGTTATATAACTGTTCCCATATCACGATAATATCGTCCTCGTGGTACTGATAGAGTTTGGTTTGTATAGCCGTTAGATTTAATGGTAGGGTAGTAATATAACTGCTCCCACATCAAGAGACCATCATCCCCGCGATACTGATAGAGATTAGTTTGTATAGCCATTAGCCTTAGTGGTAGGATAGTAATATAACTGCTGCCGCATCAAGAGAACATCGTCCTCGTGATACTGATAGAGTTTACTTTGTATAGCCATTAGCCTTAGTGGTAGGATAGTTATATAACTGCTCCCACACAAAGAGAACATCGTCCTCGTGATACTGATAGAGTTTAGTTTGTATAGCCATTAGCTTTAGTGGTAGGATTGTTATATAACTGCCCCCACATCAAGAGAACTTCGTCCTCGTGATACTGATATATTTTAGTTTATATAGCTCTTAGCCTTAGTGGTAGGATAGTTATATAACTGCTCCCACATCAGGAGAACATCGTCCTCGTGATACTGATAGAGTATAGTTTGTAATTCCAGTAGCTTTAGTGGTAGGATAGTTATATAACTGCTTCCAAATCAAGAGAACATCGTCCTCGTGATACTGATAGAGTTTAGTTTGTATAGCCAATAGCTTTAGTGTTAGGATTGTTATATAACTGCTCCCACATAAAGAGGTTATCGTCCTCGTGATACTGATATATTTTAGTTTATGTAGCCCTTAGCCTTAGTGGTAGGATAGTTATATAACTGCTACCACATCAGGAGAACATCGTCCTCGTGATACTGATAGAGTATAGTTTGTAATGCCAGTAGCTTTAGTGGTAGGATAGTTATATAACTGCTTCCAAATCAAGAGAACATTGTCCTCGTGATACTGATAGAGTTTAGTTTGTATAGCCATTAGCTTTAGTGGTAGGATTGTTATATAACTGCTCCCACATCAAGAGATCTTCGTCCTCGTGATACTGATATAATTTAGTTTATATAGCCCTTAGCCTTAGTGGTGTGATAGTTGTATAACTGCTCCCACATCAAGAGAACATCGTCCTCGTGATACTGATAGAGTATACTTTGTAATGCCAGTAGCTTTAGTGGTAGGATAGTTATATAACTGCTTCCATATGAAGAGAACATCGTCCTCGTGAGACTGATAGAGTTTAGTTTGTATAGCCATTAGCTTTAGTGGTAGGATTGTTGTATAACTGCTTTCACATCAAGAGAACTTCGTCCTCGTTGTACTGATATATTTTAGTTTATATAGCCCTTAGCTTTAGTGGTAGGATAGTTATATAACTGCTCCCACATCAGGAGAACATCGTCCTCGTCATACTGATAGGGTATAGTTTGTAATGCCAGTAGCTTTAGTGGTAGGATAGTTATATTACTGCTTCCAAATCAAGAGAACATCGTCCACGTGATACTGATAGAGTATAGTTTGTAATGCCAGTAGCTTTAGTGGTAGGATTGTTATATAACTGCTTTCACATCAAGAGAACTTCGTCCTCGTTATACTGATATATTTTAGTTTATATAGCCCTTAGCGTTATTGGTAGGATAGATATATATCTGCTCCCACATCAAGAGAACATCGTCCTCGTGATACTGATAGAGTATAGTTTGTAATGCCAGTAGCTTTAGTGGTAGGATAGTTATATAACTGCTTCCAAATCAAGAGAACATCGTCCTCGTGATACTGATAGAGTTTAATTTGTATAGCCATTAGCTTTAGTGGTAGGATAGTTATATAACTGCTTCCAAATCAAGAGAAGATCGTCCCCGTGATACTGATAGAGTATAGTTTGTATAGCCATTAGCCTTAGTGGTAGGATAGTTATATAACTGCTCCCACATAAGGAGAATATCGTGCTCGTGATACTGATAGAGCTTAGTATGTATAGCCATTAGCCTTAGCGGTAGTATAGTAATATAACTGCTCCCACATCAAGAAAAAATCGTCCTCGTGATACTGATAGAGTTTAGTTTGTATAGCCATTAGCCTTAGTGGTACGATAATTATATAACTGCTCGCACATCAAGAGAACATCGTCCTCGTGATACAGATAGAGTTTAGTTTGTATAGCCCTTAGCCTTAGTGGTAGGATAGTTATATAACTGCTCCCACATCAGGAGAACATCGTCCTAGTGATACTGATAGATTTTAGTTTGTATAGCCATTAGCTTTATTGGTAGGATAGTTATATGACTGCTCCCACATCAAGAGAACATCGTCCTCGTGATACTGATAGATTAATTTTTTATATCCATTAGCTTTAGTGGTAGGAGAGTACTGTAACTGCTCCCACATCATGAGAACCTCGTCCATGTGATAGTGGTAGGGTTTAGTTTGTAGTGCCAGTAGCTTTAGTGGTAGGATAGTTATATAACTGTTTCCAAATCAAAAGAACATCGTCCTCGTGATACTGATAGAGTTTAGTTTGTATAGCCATTAGCTTTAGTGGTAGGATTGTTATATAACTGCTCCCACATCAAGAGAACTTCGTCCTCGTGATACTGATATATTTTATTTTATATAGCCCTTAGCGTTAGTGGTAGGATAGTTATATAACTGCTCCCACATCAAGAGAACATAGTCCCTAGTGATACTGATAGAGTTTAGTTTGTACAGCCATTAGCTTTATTGGTAGGATAGTAATATAACTGCTCCCGCATCAAGAGAACATCGTCGTCGTGATACTAATAGAGCTTAGTATGTATAGCCATTCGCCTTAGCGGTAGTATAGTAATATAACTGCTCCCACATCAAGAGAAAATCGTCCTCGTGATACTGATAGAGTTTAGTTTGTATAGCCATTAGCCTTAGTGGTAAGATAGTTATATAACTGCTCCCACATCAAGAGAACATCGTCCTCGTGATACAGATTGGGTTTAGTTTGTAAAGCCATTAGCCTTAGTGGTAATATAGTTATATAACGTTCCCACATCACGACAATATCGTCCTCGTGATACTGATAGAGTTTAGTTTGTATAGCCGTTAGATTTAATGGTAGGGTAGTAATATGACTGCTCCCACATCAAGAGAACATCATCCCCGTGATACTGATAGAGATTAGTTTGTATAGCCATTAGCTTTAGTGGTAGGATAGTAATATAACTGCTCCCACATCAAGAGAATATCGTCCTCGTGATACTGATAGACTTTAGTTTGTATAGCCATTAGCCTTAGTGGTAGGATAGTTATATAACTGCTCCCACACAAAGAGAACATCGTCCTGATGATACTGATAGAGTTTAGTTTGTATAGCCATTAGCTTTAGTCATAGGATTGTTATATAACTGCTCCCACATTAAGAGAATATCGTCCTCGTGATACAGATAGAGTTTAGGTTGTATAGCCATTAGCTTTAGTGGTAATATAGTTATATAACTGTTCCCATATCACGATAATATCGTCCTCGTGGTACTGATAGAGTTTGGTTTGTATAGCCGTTAGATTTAATGGTAGGGTAGTAATATAACTGCTCCCACATCAAGAGACCATCATCCCCGTGATACTGATAGAGATTAGTTTGTATAGCCATTAGCTTTAGTGGTAGGATAGTAATATAACTGCTGCCGCATCAAGAGAACATCGTCCTCGTGATACTGATAGAGTTTACTTTGTATAGCCATTAGCCTTAGTGGTAGGATAGTTATATAACTGCTCCCACACAAAGAGAACATCGTCCTCGTGATACTGATAGAGTTTAGTTTGTATAGCCATTAGCCTTAGTGTAGGATAGTTATATAACTGCTCCCACACAAAGAGAACATCGTCCTGATGATACTGATAGAGTTTAGTTTGTATAGCCATTAGCTTTAGTTATAGGATTGTTATATAACTGCTCCCACATTAAGAGAATATCGTCCTCGTGATACAGATAGAGTTTAGGTTGTATAGCCATTAGCTTTAGTGGTAATATAGTTATATAACTGTTCCCATATCACGATAATATCGTCCTCGTGGTACTGATAGGATTTGGTTTGTATAGCCGTTAGATTTAATGGTAGGGTAGTAATATAACTGCTCCCACATCAAGAGAACATCGTCCTCGGGATACTGATAGATTATAGTTTGTATTGCCAGTGGCTTTAGTGGTAGGATAGTTATATAACTGCCTCCAAATCGAGAGAACTTCGTCCTCGTGATACTGATATATTTTAGTTTATATAGCCCTTAGCCTTAGTGGTACGATAGTTATATATCTGCTCCCACATCAAGAGAACATCGTCCTCGTGATACTGATAGATTATAGTTTGTATTGCCAGTGGCTTTAGTGGTAGGATAGTTATATAACTGCCTCCAAATCGAGAGAACTTCGTCCTCGTGATACTGATATATTTTAGTTTATATAGCCCTTAGCCTTAGTGGTACGATAGTTATATATCTGCTCCCACATCAAGAGAACGTCGTCCTCGTGATACGGATAGATTCTAATTTGTATAGCCATTTGCCTTATTGATACTATAGTTATATAACGGCTCCCACGTCAAGAGAACGTTATATAATTACTCCCGCATCAAGGGAACATCGTCCTTGTGATACTGATAGATTTTAGTTTGTATAGCCATTAGCCATTGTGGTAGGATAGTTATATAACTGCTCCCACATCACGAGAACATCGTCCTCGTGATAATGATAGAGTTTAGTTTGTAGAGCCATTAGCTTTAGTGGTAGGGGAGTAATATAACTGCTCCCACATCAAGAGAACCACGTCCTTGTGATACTGGTAGGGTTTAGTTTGTATAGCCATTAGCTTTAGTGGTAGGATAGTTATTTAATTTTTCCACATGAATAGAACATCGTCCTCGTGATACTGATAGAGTTTATTTTGTATAGCCATTAGCCTTAGTGGTAGGATAGTTATATAAGTGCTCCCACATCAAGAGAACATCGTCCTCGTGATACTGATAGAGTTTAGGTTGTATAGCCATTAGCTTTAGTGGTCGGATAATTTATATAACTGCTCCCGCATCAAGAGAACATCGTCCTCGTGATACTGATAGAGTTTAGTTTGTATAGCCATTAGCCTTAGTGGTAGGATAGTACTATAACTGCTCCCGCATCAAGAGAACCTCGTCCATGTGATAGTGGTAGGGTTTAGTTTGTAATGCCAGTAGCTTTAGTGGTAGGATAGTTATATAACTGCTTCCAAATCAAGAGAACATCGTCCTCCTGATACTGATAGAGTTAAGTTTGTATAGCCATTAGCTTTATTGGTAGGATTGTTATATAACTGCTCCCACATCAAGGGATCTTCGTCCTCGTGATACTAATATATTTTAGTTTATATAGCCCTTAGCCTTAGTGGTAGGATAGTTGTATAACTGCTCCCACATCAAGAGAACATCGTCCTCGTGATACTGATAGAGTATAATTTGTAATGCCAGTAGCTTTAGTGGTAGGATAGTTATATAACTGCTTCCAAATCAAGAGAACATCGTCCTCGTGATACTGTTATATTTTAGTTTATATAGCCCTTAGCCTTAGTGGTAGGATAGTTATATATCTGCTCCCACATCAAGAGAACATCGTCCTCGTGATATTAATAGAGTATAGTTTGTAATGCCAGTAGATTTACTGGTAGGATAGTTATATAACTGCTTCCAAATCAAGAGAACGTCGTCCTCGTGATACTGATAGAGTTTCGTTTGTATAGCCATTAGCTTTAGTGGTAGGATTGTTATATAACTGCTCCCGCATCAAGAGAACTTCGTCCTCGTGATACTGACATATTTTAGTTTATATAGCCCTTAGCCTTAGTGGTAGCATAGTTATATAACTGCTCCCACATCAAGGGAACATCGTACCTAGTGATACTGATAGAGTTTACTTTGTATAGCCATTAGCTTTAGTGGTAGGATAGTAATATAACTGCTCCCGCATCAAGAGAATTTCGTCCTCTTGATACTGATAGAGTTTAGTTTGTATAGCCATTAGCCTTAGTGGTAGGATAGTTATATAACTGCTCCCACACAAAGAGAACATCGTCCTGATGATACTGATAGAGTTTAGTTTGTATAGCCATTAGATTTAGTGGTAGGATTGTTATATAACTCCTCCCACATCAAGAGAATATTGTCCTCGTGATACAGATAGAGTTTAGTTTGTATAGCCATTAGCTTTAGTGGTAATATAGTTATATAACTGTTCCCATATCACGATAATATCGTCCTCGTGGTACTGATAGAGTTTAGTTTGTATAGCCGTTAGATTTAATGGTAGGGTAGTAATATAACTGCTCCCACATCAAGAGACCATCATCCCCGTGATACTGATAGAGATTAGTTTGTATAGCCATTAGCTTTAGTGGTAGGATAGTAATATAACTGCTCCCGCATCAAGAGAACATCGTCCTCGTTATACTGATAGAGTTTAGTTTGTATAGCCATTAGCTTTAGTGGTAGGATTGTTATATAACTGCTCCCGCATCAAGAGAACTTCGTCCTCGTGATACTGACATATTTTAGTTTATATAGCCCTTAGCCTTAGTGGTAGGATAGTTATATAACTGCTCCCACATCAAGAGAACATCGTCCCTAGTGATACTGATAGAGTTTAGTTTGTATAGCCATTAGCTTTAGTGGTAAGGTAGTAATATAACTGCCCCCGCATCAAGAGAACATCGTCCTCGTGATACTGATAGAGTTTAGTTTGTATAGCCATTAGCGTTAGTGGTAGGATAGTTATATTACTGCTTCCAAATCAAGATAACGTCGTCCTCGTGATACTGATAGAGTTTAGTTTTTATATCAATTAGCTTTATTGGTAGGATAGTACTATAACAGCTCCCACATCAAGAGACTCTCGTCCATGTGATAGTGGTAGGGTTTAGTTTTTAATGCCAGTAACTTTAATGGTAGGATAGTTATATAACTGCTTCCAAATCAAGAGAACATCGTCCTCGTGATACTGATATATTTTAGTTTATATAGCCCTTAGCCTTAGTGGTAGGATAGTTATATAACTGCTCCCACATTAAGCGAATATCGTCCTCGTGATACAGATAGAGTTTAGGTTGTATAGCCATTAGCTTTAGTGGTAATATAGTTATATAACTGTTCCCATATCACGATAATATCGTCCTCGTGGTACTGATAGAGTTT
Source organism: Anabrus simplex (assembly GCF_040414725.1). NCBI lineage: Eukaryota > Metazoa > Arthropoda > Insecta > Orthoptera > Tettigoniidae > Anabrus > Anabrus simplex. The sequence goes on from NC_090270.1 coordinate 193,319,157, forward strand.
ACTTTGTATAGCCATTAGCCTTAGTGGTAGGATAGTTATATAACTGCTCCCACACAAAGAGAACATCGTCCTCGTGATACTGATAGAGTTTAGTTTGTATAGCCATTAGCTTTAGTGGTAGGATTGTTATATAACTGCCCCCACATCAAGAGAACTTCGTCCTCGTGATACTGATATATTTTAGTTTATATAGCCCTTAGCCTTAGTGGTAGGATAGTTATATAACTGCTCCCACATCAGGAGAACATCGTCCTCGTGATACTGATAGAGTATAGTTTGTAATGCCAGTAGCTTTAGTGGTAGGATAGTTATATAACTGCTTCCAAATCAAGAGAACATCGTCCTCGTGATACTGATAGAGTTTAGTTTGTATAGCCGTTAGCTTTAGTAGCAGGATTGTTATATAACTGCTCCCTCATCAAGAGAACTTCGTCCTCGTGATACTGATATATTTTAGTTTATATAGCCCTTAGCCTTAGTGGTACGATAGTTATATATCTGCTCCCACATCAAGAGAACATCGTCCTCGTGATACTGATAGATTATAGTTTGTATTGCCAGTGGCTTTAGTGGTAGGATAGTTATATAACTGCCTCCAATTCAAGAGAACTTCGTCCTCGTGATACTGATATATTTTAGTTTATATAGCCCTTAGCCTTAGTGGTACGATAGTTATATATCTGCTCCCACATCAAGAGAACGTCGTCCTCGTGATACGGATAGGTTCTAATTTGTATAGCCATTTGCCTTATTGATACTATAGTTATATAACGTCTCCCACGTCAAGAGAACGTTATATAATTGCTCCCGCATCAAGGGAACATCGTCCTCGTGATACTGATAGATTTTAGTTTGTATAGCCATTAGCCATTGTGGTAGGATAGTTATATAACTGCTCCCACATCAAGAGAACATCGTCCTCGTGATACTGATAGAGTTTAGTTTGTAGAGCCATTAGCTTTAGTGGTAGGGGAGTAATATAACTGCTCCCACATCAAGAGAACCACGTCCTTGTGATACTGGTAGGGTTTCGTTTGTATAGCCATTAGCTTTAGTGGTAGGATAGTTATTTAATTTTCCCACATGAATAGAACATCGTCCTCTTGATACTGATAGAGTATATTTTGAATAGCCATTAGCCTTAGTGGTATGATAGTACTATAACTGCTCCCGCATCAAGAGAACCTCGTCCATGTGATAGTGGTAGGGTATAGTTTGTAATGCCAGTAGCTTTAGTGGTAGGATAGTTATATAACTGCTTCCAAATCAAGAGAACATCGTCCTCCTGATACTGATAGAGTTTAGTTTGTATAGCCATTAGCTTTAGTGGTAGGATTGTTATATAACTGCTCCCACATCAAGAGAACTTCGTCCTCGTGATACTGATATATTTTAGTTTATATAGCCCTTAGCGTTAGTGGTAGGATAGTTATATAACTGCTCCCACATCAAGAGAACATAGTCCCTAGTGATACTGATAGAGTTTAGTTTGTATAGCCATTAGTTTTATTGGTAGGATAGTAATATAACTGCTCCCGCATCAAGAGAACATCGTCGTCGTGATACTGATAGAGCTTAGTATGTATAGCCATTCGCCTTAGCGGTAGTATAGTAATATAACTGCTCCCACATCAAGAGAACATCGTCCTCGTGATACTGATAGAGTTTAGTTTGTATAGCCATTAGCCTTAGTGGTAAGATAGTTATATAACTGCTCCCACATCAAGAGAACATCGTCCTCGTGATACAGATTGGGTTTAGTTTGTAAAGCCATTAGCTTTAGTGGTAATATAGTTATATAACGTTCCCACATCACGACAATATCATCCTCGTGATACTGATAGAGTTTAGTTTGTATAGCCGTTAGATTTAATGGTAGGGTAGTAATATAACTGCTCGCACATCAAGAGACCATTATCCCCGTGATACTGATAGAGATTAGTTTGTATAGCCATTAGCTTTAGTGGTAGGATAGTAATATAACTGCTGCCGCATCAAGAGAACATCGTCCTCGTGATACTGATAGAGTTTACTTTGTATAGCCATTAGCCTTAGTGGTAGGATAGTTATATAATTGCTCCCACACAAAGAGAACATCGTCCTCGTGATACTGATAGAGTTTAGTTTGTATAGCCATTAGCCTTAGTGGTAGGATAGTTATATAACTGCTCCCACACAAAGAGAACATCGTCCTGATGATACTGATAGAGTTTAGTTTGTATAGCCATTAGCTTTAGTTATAGGATTGTTATATAACTGCTCGCACATTAAGAGAATATCGTCCTCGTGATACAGATAGAGTTTAGGTTGTATAGCCATTAGCTTTAGTGGTAATATAGTTATATAACTGTTCCCATATCACGATAATATCGTCCTCGTGGTACTGATAGAATTTGGTTTGTATAGCCGTTAGATTTAATGGTAGGGTAGTAATATAACTGCTCCCACATCAGGAGAACATCGTCCTCGTGATACTGATAGAGTATAGTTTGTAATGCCAGTAGCTTTAGTGGTAGGATAGTTATATAACTGCTTCCAAATCAAGAGAACATCGTCCTCGTGATACTGATAGAGTTTAGTTTGTATAGCCGTTAGCTTTAGTGGCAGGATTGTTATATAACTGCTCCCACATCAAGAGAACTTCGTCCTCGTGATACTGATATATTTTAGTTTATATAGCCCTTAGCCTTAGTGGTACGATAGTTATATATCTGCTCCCACATCAAGAGAACATCGTCCTCGTGATACTGATAGATTATAGTTTGTATTGCCAGTGGCTTTAGTGGTAGGATAGTTATATAACTGCCTCCAAATCGAGAGAACTTCGTCCTCGTGATACTGATATATTTTAGTTTATATAGCCCTTAGCCTTAGTGGTACGATAGTTATATATCTGCTCCCACATCAAGAGAACGTCGTCCTCGTGATACGGATAGATTCTAATTTGTATAGCCATTTGCCTTATTGATACTCTAGTTATATAACGGCTCCCACGTCAAGAGAACGTTGTATAATTGCTCCCGCATCAAGGGAACATCGTCCTCGTGATACTGATAGATTTGAGTTTGTATAGCCATTAGCCATTGTGGTAGGATAGTTATATAACTGCTTCAAAATCAGGAGAACATCGTCCTCGTGATACTGATAGAGTTTAGTTTGTATAGCCATTAGCTTTATTGGTAGGATTGTAAAATAACTGCTCCCACATCAAGAGATCTTCGTCCTCGTGATACTGATATATTTTAGTTTATATAGCCCTTAGCCTTAGTGGTAGGATAGTTGTATAACTGCTCCCACATCAAGAGAACATCGTCCTCGTGATACTGATAGAGTATAGTTTTAATGCCAGTAGCTTTATTGGTAGGATAGTTATATAACTGGTTCCAAATCGAGAGAACATCGTCCTCGTGATACTGATAGAGTTTAGTTTGTATAGCTATTAGCTTTGGTGGTAGGATTGTTATATAACTGCTCCCACATCAAGAGAAATTCGTCCTCGTGATACTGATATATTTTAGTTTATATAGCCCTTAGCCTTAGTGGTAGGATAGTTATATAACTTCTCCCACATCAAGAGAACATAGTCCCTGGTGATACTGATAGGGTTTAGTTTGTATAGCCATTAGCTTTAGTGGTAGCATAGTAATATAACTGCTCCCGCATCAAGAGAATATCGTCCTCGTGATACTGATAGAGTTTAGGTTGTATAGCCATTAGCTTTAGTGGTCGGATAATTTATATAACTGCTCCCGCATCAAGAGAACATCGTCCTCGTGATACTGATAGAGTTTAGTTTGTATAGCCATTAGCCTTAGTGGTAGGATAGTACTATAACCGCTCCCGCATCAAGAGAACCTCGTCCATGTGATAGTGGTAGGGTTTAGTTTGTAATGCCAGTAGCTTTAGTGGTAGGATAGTTATATAACTGCTTCCAAATCAAGAGAACATCGTCCTCGTGATACTGTTATATTTTAGTTTATATAGCCCTTAGCCTTAGTGGTAGGATAGTTATATATCTGCTCCCACATCAAGAGAACATCGAGCTCGTGATATTGATAGAGTATAGTTTGTAATGCCAGTAGATTTACTGGTAGGATCGTTATATAACTGCTTCCAAATCAAGAGAACGTCGTCCTCGTGATACTGATAGAGTTTAGTTTGTATAGCCATTAGCTTTAGTGGTAGGATTGTTATATAACTGCTCCCGCATCAAGAGAACTTCGTCCTCGTGATACTGACATATTTTAGTTTATATAGCCCTTAGCCTTAGTGGTAGCATAGTTGTATAACTGCTCCCACATCAGGGAACATCGTCTCTAGTGATACTGATAGAGTTAGTTTGTATAGCCATTAGCTTTAGTGGTAGGATAGTAATATGACTGCTCCCGCATCAAGAGAATATCGTCCTCGTGATACTGATAGAGTTTAGGTTGTATAGCCATTAGCTTTAGTGGTCGGATAATTTATATAACTGCTCCCGCATCAAGAGAACATCGTCCTCGTGATACTGATAGAGTTTAGTTTGTATAGCCATTAGCCTTAGTGGTAGGATAGTACTATAACCGCTCCCGCATCAAGAGAACCTCGTCCATGTGATAGTGGTAGGGTTTAGTTTGTAATGCCAGTAGCTTTAGTGGTAGGATAGTTATATAACTGCCTCCAAATCGAGAGAACTTCGTCCTCGTGATACTGATATATTTTAGTTTATATAGCCCTTAGCCTTAGTGGTACGATAGTTATATATCTGCTCCCACATCAAGAGAACGTCGTCCTCGTGATACGGATAGATTCTAATTTGTATAGCCATTTGCCTTATTGATACTCTAGTTATATAACGGCTCCCACGTCAAGAGAACGTTGTATAATTGCTCCCGCATCAAGGGAACATCGTCCTCGTGATACTGATAGATTTTAGTTTGTATAGCCATTAGCCATTGTGGTAGGATAGTTATATAACTGCTTCAAAATCAGGAGAACATCGTCCTCGTGATACTGATAGAGTTTAGTTTGTATAGCCATTAGCTTTATTGGTAGGATTGTAATATAACTGCTCCCACATCAAGAGATCTTCGTCCTCGTGATACTGATATATTTTAGTTTATATAGCCCTTAGCCTTAGTGGTAGGATAGTTATATAACTTCTCCCACATCAAGAGAACATAGTCCCTGGTGATACTGATAGGGTTTAGTTTGTATAGCCATTAGCTTTAGTGGTAGCATAGTAATATAACTGCTCCCGCATCAAGAGAATATCGTCCTCGTGATACTGATAGAGTTTAGGTTGTATAGCCATTAGCTTTAGTGGTCGGATAATTTATATAACTGCTCCCGCATCAAGAGAACATCGTCCTCGTGATACTGATAGAGTTTAGTTTGTATAGCCATTAGCCTTAGTGGTAGGATAGTACTATAACCGCTCCCGCATCAAGAGAACCTCGTCCATGTGATAGTGGTAGGGTTTAGTTTGTAATGCCAGTAGCTTTAGTGGTAGGATAGTTATATAACTGCTTCCAAATCAAGAGAACATCGTCCTCGTGATACTGTTATATTTTAGTTTATATAGCCCTTAGCCTTAGTGGTAGGATAGTTATATATCTGCTCCCACATCAAGAGAACATCGAGCTCGTGATATTGATAGAGTATAGTTTGTAATGCCAGTAGATTTACTGGTAGGATAGTTATATAACTGCTTCCAAATCAAGAGAACGTCGTCCTCGTGATACTGATAGAGTTTAGTTTGTATAGCCATTAGCTTTAGTGGTAGGATTGTTATATAACTGCTCCCGCATCAAGAGAACTTCGTCCTCGTGATACTGACATATTTTAGTTTATATAGCCCTTAGCCTTAGTGGTAGCATAGTTGTATAACTGCTCCCACATCAGGGAACATCGTCTCTAGTGATACTGATAGAGTTAGTTTGTATAGCCATTAGCTTTAGTGGTAGGATAGTAATATGACTGCTCCCGCATCAAGAGAATATCGTCCTCGTTATACTGATAGAGTTTACTTTGTATAGCCATTAGCCTTAGTGGTAGGATAGTTATATAACTGCTCCCACACAAAGAGAACATCGTCCTGATGATACTGATAGAGTTTACTTTGTATAGCCATTAGATTTAGTGGTAGGATTGTTATATAACTGCTCCCACATCAAGAGAATATCGTCCTCGTGATACAGATAGAGTTTAGTTTGTATAGCCATTAGCTTTAGTGGTAATATAGTTATATAACTGTTCCCATATCACGATAATATCGTCCTCGTGGTCCTGATAGAGTTTAGTTTGTATAGCCGTTAGATTTAATGGTAGGGTAGTAATATAACTGCTCCCAGATCACGAGACCATCATCCCCGTGATACTGATAGAGATTAGTTTGTATAGCCATTAGCTTTAGTGGTAGGATAGTAATATAACTGCTCCCGCATCAAGAGAACATCGTCCTCGTTATACTGATAGAGTGTAGTTTGTATAGCCATTAGCCTTAGTGGTAGGATAGTTATATAACTGCTCCCACACAAAGAGAACATCGTCCTGATGATACTGATAGAGTTTAGTTTGTATAGCCATTAGCTTTAGTGGTAGGATTCTTATATAACTGCTCCCACATCAAGAGAACTTCGTCCTCGTAATACTGATATATTTTAGTTTATACAGCCCATAGCCTTAGTGGTAGGATAGTTATATATCTGCTCCCACATCAAGAGAACATCGTCCTCGTGATACTGATAGAGTATAGTTTGTAATGCCAGTAGCTTTAGTGGTAGGATAGTTATATTACTGCTTCCAAATCAAGACAACGTCGTCCGCGTGATACTGATAGAGTTTAGTTTGTATAGCCATTAGCTTTAGTGGTAGGATTGTCATATAACTGCTCCCGCATCAAGAGAACTTCGTCCTCGTGATACTGACATATTTTAGTTTATATAGCCCTTAGCCTTAGTGGTAGGGTAGTTATATAACTGCTCCCACATCAAGAGAACGTCGTCCCTAGTGATACTGATAGAGTTTAGTTTGTATAGCCATTAGCTTTAGTGGTAAGATAGTAATATAACTGCCCCCGTATCAAGAGAACATCGTCCTCGTGATACTGATAGATTTTAGTTTTTATATCAATTAGCTTTAGTGGTAGGATAGTACTATAACAGCTCCCACATCAAGAGACTCTCGTCCATGTGATAGTGGTAGGGTTTAGTTTTTAATGCCAGTAGCTTTAGTGGTAGGATAGTTATATAACTGCTTCCAAATCAAGAGAACATCGTCCTCGTGATACTGATATATTTCAGTTTATATAGCCCTTAGCCTTAGTGGTAGAATAGTTATATAACTGCTCCCACATCAAGAGAACATCGTCCTCGTGATACTGATAAAGTTTAGTTTATATAGCCCTTAGCCTTAGTGGTAGGATAGTTATATAACTGCTCCCACATCAAGAGAACATCGTCCTCGTGATGCTGATAGAGTTTAGTTTGTATAGCCATTAGCCCTAGTGGTAGGATAGTTATATCAGTGCACCCACACAAAGAGAACATCGTCCTGATGATACTGATAGAGTTTAGTTTGTAAACCGATTAGCTTTAGTGGTAGGATTGTTATATAACTGCTCCCACATCAAGAGAACTTCGTCCTCGTGATACTGACAGATTTTAGTATGTATAGTCATTAGCCTTAGCGGTAGTATAGTAATATAACTGCTTCCACATCAAGAGAAAATCATCCCCGTGATACTGAGAGAGTTTAGTTTGTATAGCAATTAGCTTTAGTGGTAGGATAGTAATATAACTGCTCCCGCATCAAAAGAACATCGTGCTCGTGATACTGATAGAGCTTAGTTTGTATAGCCATTAGCCTTAGTGGTAGGATAGTTATATAACTGCTCCCACACAAAGAGAACTTCGTCCTGATGATACTGATAGAGTTTAGTTTGTATAGCCTTTAGCTTTAGTGGTAGGATTGTTATATAACTGCTCCCACATCAAGAGAACTTCGTCCTCGTGATACTGATATATTTTAGTTTATATAGCCCTTAGACTTAGTGTTAGGATAGTTATATAACTGCTCCCACATCAGGAGAACATCGTCCTGGTGATACTGATAGAGTTTAGTTTGTATAGCCATTAGCTTTATTGGTAAGATAGTAATATAACTGCTCCCGCATCAAGAGAACATCGTCCTCGTGATACTGATATATTTTAGTTTATATAGCCCTTAGCCTTAGTGTTAGGATAGATATATAACTGCTCCCACATCAAGAGAACGCCGTCCTCGTGATACGGATAGATTCTAATTTGTATAGCCATTTGCCTTAGTGATACTATAGTTATATAACGGCTCCCACATCAAGAGAACGTTATATAATTGCTCCCGCATCAAGAGAACATCGTCCTCGTGATACTGATAGATTTTAGTTTGTATAGCCATTAGCCTTTGTGGTAGGATAGTCATATAACTGCTCCCACATCAAGAGAACATCGTCGTTGTGATACTGACAGAGTTTAGTTTGTATAGCCATTAGCTTTAGTGGTAGGGTAGTAATATAACTGCTCCCACATCAAGAGAACCACGTCCTTGTGATACTGGTAGGGTTTAGTTTGTATAGCCATTAGCTTTAGTGGTAGGATAGTTATTTAACTTCCCACATGAAGAGAACATCGTCCTCGTGATACTGATAGAGTATATTTTGTATAGCTATTAGCCTTAGTGGTAGGTTAGTTATATAACTGCTCCCACACAAAGAGAACATCGTCCTCGTGATACTGATAGAGCTTAGTTTGTATAGCCATTAGCCTTAGTGGTAGGATAGTTATATAACTGCTCCCACACAAAGAGAACTTCGTCCTGATGATACTGATAGAGTTTAGTTTGTATAGCCATTAGCTTTAGTGGTAGAATATTTAACTTCTCCCACATCAGGAGAATATCGCCCTCGTGATACTGATAGAGCTTTGCTTGTATAGCCATTAGCCTTAGTGGTAGGATAGTTATATAACTGCTCCCACATCAAGAGAACATCGTCCTAGTGATACTGATAGATTTTAGTTTATATAGCCCTTAGCCTTAGTGGTAGGATAGTTATATATTTGCTCCCACATCAGGAGAAGATCGTCCTCGTGATACTGATAGAGTATAGTTTGTAATGCCAGTAGCTTTAGTGGTAGGATAGTTATATAACTGCTTCCAAATCAAGAGAACATCGTCCTCATGATACTGAGAGAGTTTAGTTTGTATAGCCATTAGCTTTAGTGGTAGGATTGTTATATAACTGCTCCCACATCAAGAGATCTTCGTCCTCGTGATACTGATATAATTTAGTTTATATAGCCCTTAGCCTTAGTGGTGGGATAGTTGTATAACTGCTCCCACATCAAGAGAACATCGTCCTCGTGATACTGATAGAGTATAGTTTGTAATGCCAGTAGCTTTAGCGGTAGGATAGTTATATAACTGCTTCCATATGAAGAGAAAATCGTCCTCGTGATACTGATAGATTTTAGTTTGTATAGCCATTAGCTTTAGTGGTAGGATTGTTATATAACAGCTTTCACATCAAGAGAACTTCGTCCTCGTTGTACTGATATATTTTAGTTTATATAGCCCTTAGCCTTAGTGGTAGGATAGTTATATAACTGCTCCCACATCAGGAGAACATCGTCCTCGTCATACTGATAGGGTATAGTTTGTAATGCCAGTAGCTTTAGTGGTAGGATAGTTATATTACTGCTTCCAAATCAAGAGAACATCGTCCACGTGATACTGATAGAGTATAGTTTGTAATGCCAGTAGCTTTAGTGGTAGGATAGTTATATAACTGCTTCTAAATCAAGAGAACATTGTCCTCGTGATACTGATAGAGTTTAGTTTGTGTAGCCATTAGCTTTAGTGGTAGGATTGTTATATAACTGCTCCCACATCAAGAGAACATAGTCCCTAGTGATACTGATAGAGTTTAGTTTGTATAGCCATTAGTTTTATTGGTAGGATTGTTATATAACTGCTCCCACATCAAGAGAACATAGTCCCTAGTGATACTGATAGAGTTTAGTTTATATAGCCCTTAGCCTTAGTGGTAGGATAGTTATATAACTGCTCCCACATCAGGAGAACATCGTCCTCGTCATACTGATAGGGTATAGTTTGTAATGCCAGTAGCTTTAGTGGTAGGATAGTTATATAACTGCTTCCAAATCAAGAGAACATCGTCCTCGTGATACTGATAGAGTTTAGTTTGTATAGGCAATAGCTTTAGTGTTAGGATTGTTATATAACTGCTCCCACATCAAGAGATCATCGTCCTCGTGATACTGATATATTTTAGTTTATGTAGCCCTTAGCCTTAGTGGTAGGATAGTTATATAACTGCTCCCACATCAGGAGAACATCGTCCTCGTGATACTGATAGAGTATAGTTTGTAATGCCAGTAGCTTTAGTGGTAGGATAGTTATATAACTGCTTCCAAATCAAGAGAACATCGTCCTCGTGATACTGATAGAGTTTAGTTTGTATAGCCATTAGCTTTAGTGGTAGGATTGTTATATAACTGCTCCCACATCAAGAGATCTTCGTCCTCGTGATACTGATATAATTTAGTTTATGTAGCCCTTAGCCTTAGTGGTAGGATAGTTATATAACTGCTCCCACATCAAGAGAACATAGTCCCTAGTGATACTGATAGAGTTTAGTTTATATAGCCCTTAGCCTTAGTGGTAGGATAGTTATATAACTGCTCCCACATCAGGAGAACATCGTCCTCGTCATACTGATAGGGTATAGTTTGTAATGCCAGTAGCTTTAGTGGTAGGATAGTTATATAACTGCTTCCAAATCAAGAGAACATCGTCCTCGTGATACTGATAGAGTTTAGTTTGTATAGGCAATAGCTTTAGTGTTAGGATTGTTATATAACTGCTCCCACATCAAGAGATCATCGTCCTCGTGATACTGATATATTTTAGTTTATGTAGCCCTTAGCCTTAGTGGTAGGATAGTTATATAACTGCTCCCACATCAGGAGAACATCGTCCTCGTGATACTGATAGAGTATAGTTTGTAATGCCAGTAGCTTTAGTGGTAGGATAGTTATATAACTGCTCCCACATCAAGAGAACTTCGTCCTCGTGATACTGATATATTTTAGTTTACATAGCCCTTAGCCTTAGTGGTAGGAGAGTTATATCACTGCTCCCACATCAAGAGAACATAGTCCCTAGTGATACTGATAGTGTTTAGTTTGTATAGCCATTAGCTTTATTGGTAGGATTGTTATATAACTGCTCCCACATCAAGAGATCTTCGTCCTCGTGATACTGATATATTTTAGTTTATATAGCCCTTGGCCTTAGTGGTAGGATAGTTATATAACTGCTCCCACATCAGGAGAACATCGTCCTCGTGATACTGATAGAGTTTAGTTTGTATAGCCATTAGCCTTAGTGGTAGGATAGTACTATAACTGCTCCCACATCAAGAGAACCTCGTCCATGTGATAGTGGTAGGGTTTAGTTTGTAATGCCAGTAGCTCTAGTGGTAGGATAGTTATATAACTGCTTCCAAATCAAGAGAACATCGTCCTCGTGATACTGATAGAGTTTAGTTTGTATAGCCATTAGCTTTATTGGTAGGATTGTTATATAACTGCTCCCACATCAAGAGATCTTCGTCCTCGTGATACTGATATATCTTAGTTTATCTAGCCCTTAGCCTTAGTGGTAGGATAGTTGTATAACTGCTCCCACATCAAGAGAACATCGTCCTCGTGATACTGATAGAGTATAGTTTGTAATGCCAGTAGCTATAGTGGTAGGAGAGTTATATAACTGCTTCCAAATCAAGAGAAGATCGTCCTCGTGATACTGATAGAGTTTAGTTTGTATAGCCATTAGCCTTAGTGGTAGGATAGTTATATAACTGCTCCCGCATCAAAAGAACATCGTGCTCGTGATACTGATAGAGCTTAGTTTGTATAGCCATTAGCCTTAGTGGTAGGATAGTTATATAACTGCTCCCACACAAAGAGAACTTCGTCCTGATGATACTGATAGAGTTTAGTTTGTATAGCCATTAGCTTTAGTGGTAGGATTGTTATATAACTGCTCCCACATCAAGAGATCTTCGTCCTCGTGATACTGATATAATTTAGTTTATATAACCCTTAGCCTTAGTGGTGGGATAGTTGTATAACTGCTCCCACATCAAGAGAACATCGTCCTCGTGATACTGATAGAGTATAATTTGTAATGCCCGTAGCTTTAGTGGTAGGATAGTTATATAACTGCTTCCAAATCAAGAGAACATCGTCCTCGTGATACTGATAGAGTTTAGTTTGTATAGCCATTAGCTTTAGTGGTAGGATTGTTACATAACTGCTCCCACATCAAGAGAACTTCGTCCTCGTGATACTGATATATTTTAGTTTACATAGTCCTTAGCCTTAGTGGTAGGAGAGTTATATCACTGCTCCCACATCAAGAGAACATAGTCCCTAGTGATACTGATAGTGTTTAGTTTGTATAGCCATTAGCTTTATTGGTAGGATTGTTATATAACTGCTCCCACATCAAGAGATCTTCGTCCTCGTGATACTGATATATTTTAGTTTATATAGCCCTTGGCCTTAGTGGTAGGATAGTTATATAACTGCTCCCACATCAGGAGAACATCGTCCTCGTGATACTGATAGAGTTTAGTTTGTATAGCCATTAGCCTTAGTGGTAGGATAGTACTATAACTGCTCCCACATCAAGAGAACCTCGTCCATGTGATAGTGGTAGGGTTTAGTTTGTAATGCCAGTAGCTCTAGTGGTAGGATAGTTATATAACTGCTTCCAAATCAAGAGAACATCGTCCTCGTGATACTGATAGAGTTTAGTCTGTATAGCCATTAGCTTTATTGGTAGGATTGTTATATAACTGCTCCCACATCAAGAGATCTTCGTCCTCGTGATACTGATATATTTTAGTTTATCTAGCCCTTAGCCTTAGTGGTAGGATAGTTGCATAACTGCTCCCACATCAAGAGAACATCGTCCTCGTGATACTGATAGAGTATAGTTTGTAATGCCAGTAGCTATAGTGGTAGGAGAGTTATATAACTGCTTCCAAATCAAGAGAAGATCGTCCTCGTGATACTGATAGAGTTTAGTTTGTATAGCCATTAGCCTTAGTGGTAGGATAGTTATATAACTGCTCCCACATAAAGAGAATATCGTGCTCGTGATACTGATAGAGCTTAGTATGTATAGCCATTAGCCTTAGCGGTAGTATAGTAATATAACTGCTCCCACATCAAGAAAACATCGTCCTCGTGATACTGATAGAATTTAGTTTGTATAGCCATTAGCCTTAGTGGTACGATAATTATATAACTGCTCGCACATCAAGAGAACATCGTCCTCGTGATACAGATAGAGTTTAGTTTGTATAACCCTTAGCCTTAGTGGTAGGATAGTTATATAACTGCTCCCACACAAAGAGAACTTCGTCCTGATGATACTGATAGAGTTTAGTTTGTATAGCCATTAGCTTTATTGGTAGGATTGTTATATAACTGCTCCCACATCAGGAGATCTTCGTCCTCGTGATACTGATATATTTTAGTTTATATAGCCCTTGGCCTTAGTGGTAGGATAGTTATATAACTGCTCCCACATCAGGAGAACATCGTCCTCGTGATACTGATAGAGTTTAGTTTGTATAGCCATTAGCCTTAGTGGTACGATAATTATATAACTGCTCCCACACAAAGAGAACATCGTCCTCGTGATACTGATAGAGCTTAGTTTGTATAGCCATTAGCCTTAGTGGTAGGATAGTTATATAACTGCTCCCACACAAAGAGAACTTCGTCCTGACGATACTGATAGAGTTTAGTTTGTATAGCCATTACCTTTAGTGGTAGAATAGTTAACTTCTCCCACATCAGGAGAATATCGCCCTCGTGATACTGATAGAGCTTTGCTTGTATAGCCATTAGCCTTAGTGGTAGGATAGTTATATAACTGCTCCCACATCAAGAGAACATCGTCCTAGTGATACTGATAGATTTTAGTTTATATAGCCCTTAGCCTTAGTGGTAGGATAGTTATATATTTGCTCCCACATCAGGAGAACATCGTCCTCGTGATACTGATAGAGTATAGTTTGTAATGCCAGTAGCTTTAGTGGTAGGATAGTTATATAACTGCTTCCAAATCAAGAGAACATCGTCCTCATGATACTGATAGAGTTTAGTTTGTATAGCCATTAGCTTTAGTGGTAGGATTGTTATATAACTGCTCCCACATCAAGAGATCTTCGTCCTCGTGATACTGATATAATTTAGTTTATATAGCCCTTAGCCTTAGTGGTGGGATAGTTGTATAACTGCTCCCACATCAAGAGAACATCGTCCTCGTGATACTGATAGAGTATAGTTTGTAATGCCAGTAGCTTTAGCGGTAGGATAGTTATATAACTGCTTCCATATGAAGAGAAAATCGTCCTCGTGATACTGATAGATTTTAGTTTGTATAGCCATTAGCTTTAGTGGTAGGATTGTTATATAACAGCTTTCACATCAAGAGAACTTCGTCCTCGTTGTACTGATATATTTTAGTTTATATAGCCCTTAGCCTTAGTGGTAGGATAGTTATATAACTGCTCCCACATCAGGAGAACATCGTCCTCGTCATACTGATAGGGTATAGTTTGTAATGCCAGTAGCTTTAGTGGTAGGATAGTTATATTACTGCTTCCAAATCAAGAGAACATCGTCCACGTGATACTGATAGAGTATAGTTTGTAATGCCAGTAGCTTTAGTGGTAGGATAGTTATATAACTGCTTCTAAATCAAGAGAACATTGTCCTCGTGATACTGATAGAGTTTAGTTTGTGTAGCCATTAGCTTTAGTGGTAGGATTGTTATATAACTGCTCCCACATCAAGAGAACATAGTCCCTAGTGATACTGATAGAGTTTAGTTTGTATAGCCATTAGTTTTATTGGTAGGATTGTTATATAACTGCTCCCACATCAAGAGAACATAGTCCCTAGTGATACTGATAGAGTTTAGTTTATATAGCCCTTAGCCTTAGTGGTAGGATAGTTATATAACTGCTCCCACATCAGGAGAACATCGTCCTCGTCATACTGATAGGGTATAGTTTGTAATGCCAGTAGCTTTAGTGGTAGGATAGTTATATAACTGCTTCCAAATCAAGAGAACATCGTCCTCGTGATACTGATAGAGTTTAGTTTGTATAGGCAATAGCTTTAGTGTTAGGATTGTTATATAACTGCTCCCACATCAAGAGATCATCGTCCTCGTGATACTGATATATTTTAGTTTATGTAGCCCTTAGCCTTAGTGGTAGGATAGTTATATAACTGCTCCCACATCAGGAGAACATCGTCCTCGTGATACTGATAGAGTATAGTTTGTAATGCCAGTAGCTTTAGTGGTAGGATAGTTATATAACTGCTTCCAAATCAAGAGAACATCGTCCTCGTGATACTGATAGAGTTTAGTTTGTATAGCCATTAGCTTTAGTGGTAGGATTGTTATATAACTGCTCCCACATCAAGAGATCTTCGTCCTCGTGATACTGATATAATTTAGTTTATATAGCCCTTAGCCTTAGTGGTGGGATAGTTGTATAACTGCTCCCACATCAAGAGAACATCGTCCTCGTGATACTGATAGAGTATAATTTGTAATGCCCGTAGCTTTAGTGGTAGGATAGTTATATAACTGCTTCCAAATCAAGAGAACATCGTCCTCGTGATACTGATAGAGTTTAGTTTGTATAGCCATTAGCTTTAGTGGTAGGATTGTTATATAACTGCTCCCACATCAAGAGAACTTCGTCCTCGTGATACTGATATATTTTAGTTTACATAGCCCTTAGCCTTAGTGGTAGGAGAGTTATATCACTGCTCCCACATCAAGAGAACATAGTCCCTAGTGATACTGATAGTGTTTAGTTTGTATAGCCATTAGCTTTATTGGTAGGATTGTTATATAACTGCTCCCACATCAAGAGATCTTCGTCCTCGTGATACTGATATATTTTAGTTTATATAGCCCTTGGCCTTAGTGGTAGGATAGTTATATAACTGCTCCCACATCAGGAGAACATCGTCCTCGTGATACTGATAGAGTTTAGTTTGTATAGCCATTAGCCTTAGTGGTAGGATAGTACTATAACTGCTCCCACATCAAGAGAACCTCGTCCATGTGATAGTGGTAGGGTTTAGTTTGTAATGCCAGTAGCTCTAGTGGTAGGATAGTTATATAACTGCTTCCAAATCAAGAGAACATCGTCCTCGTGATACTGATAGAGTTTAGTTTGTATAGCCATTAGCTTTATTGGTAGGATTGTTATATAACTGCTCCCACATCAAGAGATCTTCGTCCTCGTGATACTGATATATCTTAGTTTATCTAGCCCTTAGCCTTAGTGGTAGGATAGTTGTATAACTGCTCCCACATCAAGAGAACATCGTCCTCGTGATACTGATAGAGTATAGTTTGTAATGCCAGTAGCTATAGTGGTAGGAGAGTTATATAACTGCTTCCAAATCAAGAGAAGATCGTCCTCGTGATACTGATAGAGTTTAGTTTGTATAGCCATTAGCCTTAGTGGTAGGATAGTTATATAACTGCTCCCGCATCAAAAGAACATCGTGCTCGTGATACTGATAGAGCTTAGTTTGTATAGCCATTAGCCTTAGTGGTAGGATAGTTATATAACTGCTCCCACACAAAGAGAACTTCGTCCTGATGATACTGATAGAGTTTAGTTTGTATAGCCATTAGCTTTAGTGGTAGGATTGTTATATAACTGCTCCCACATCAAGAGATCTTCGTCCTCGTGATACTGATATAATTTAGTTTATATAACCCTTAGCCTTAGTGGTGGGATAGTTGTATAACTGCTCCCACATCAAGAGAACATCGTCCTCGTGATACTGATAGAGTATAGTTTGTAATGCCCGTAGCTTTAGTGGTAGGATAGTTATATAACTGCTTCCAAATCAAGAGAACATCGTCCTCGTGATACTGATAGAGTTTAGTTTGTATAGCCATTAGCTTTAGTGGTAGGATTGTTACATAACTGCTCCCACATCAAGAGAACTTCGTCCTCGTGATACTGATATATTTTAGTTTACATAGTCCTTAGCCTTAGTGGTAGGAGAGTTATATCACTGCTCCCACATCAAGAGAACATAGTCCCTAGTGATACTGATAGTGTTTAGTTTGTATAGCCATTAGCTTTATTGGTAGGATTGTTATATAACTGCTCCCACATCAAGAGATCTTCGTCCTCGTGATACTGATATATTTTAGTTTATATAGCCCTTGGCCTTAGTGGTAGGATAGTTATATAACTGCTCCCACATCAGGAGAACATCGTCCTCGTGATACTGATAGAGTTTAGTTTGTATAGCCATTAGCCTTAGTGGTAGGATAGTACTATAACTGCTCCCACATCAAGAGAACCTCGTCCATGTGATAGTGGTAGGGTTTAGTTTGTAATGCCAGTAGCTCTAGTGGTAGGATAGTTATATAACTGCTTCCAAATCAAGAGAACATCGTCCTCGTGATACTGATAGAGTTTAGTTTGTATAGCCATTAGCTTTATTGGTAGGATTGTTATATAACTGCTCCCACATCAAGAGATCTTCGTCCTCGTGATACTGATATATTTTAGTTTATATAGCCCTTGGCCTTAGTGGTAGGATAGTTATATAACTGCTCCCACATCAGGAGAACATCGTCCTCGTGATACTGATAGAGTTTAGTTTGTATAGCCATTAGCCTTAGTGGTAGGATAGTACTATAACTGCTCCCACATCAAGAGAACCTCGTCCATGTGATAGTGGTAGGGTTTAGTTTGTAATGCCAGTAGCTCTAGTGGTAGGATAGTTGCATAACTGCTCCCACATCAAGAGAACATCGTCCTCGTGATACTGATAGAGTATAGTTTGTAATGCCAGTAGCTATAGTGGTAGGAGAGTTATATAACTGCTTCCAAATCAAGAGAAGATCGTCCTCGTGATACTGATAGAGTTTAGTTTGTATAGCCATTAGCCTTAGTGGTAGGATAGTTATATAACTGCTCCCACATAAAGAGAATATCGTGCTCGTGATACTGATAGAGCTTAGTATGTATAGCCATTAGCCTTAGCGGTAGTATAGTAATATAACTGCTCCCACATCAAGAAAACATCGTCCTCGTGATACTGATAGAATTTAGTTTGTATAGCCATTAGCCTTAGTGGTACGATAATTATATAACTGCTCGCACATCAAGAGAACATCGTCCTCGTGATACAGATAGAGTTTAGTTTGTATAACCCTTAGCCTTAGTGGTAGGATAGTTATATAACTTCTCCCACATCAGGAGAACATCGTCCTAGTGATACTGATAGATTTTAGTTTGTATAGCCATTAGCTTTATTGGTAGGATAGTTATATGACTGCCCCCACATCAAGAGAACATCGTCCTCGTGATACTGATAGATTAATTTTTTATATCCATTAGCTTTAGTGGTAGGAGAGTACTGTAACTGCTCCCACATCAAGAGAACCTCGTCCATGTGATAGTGGTAGGGTTTAGTTTGTAATGCCAGTAGCTTTAGTGGTAGGATAGTTATATAACTGTTTCCACATCAAGAGAACATCGTCCTCGTGATACTGATAGAGTTTAGTTTGTATAGCCATTAGCTTTAGTGGTAGGATTGTTATATAACTGCTCCCACATCAAGAGAACTTCGTCCTCGTGATACTGATATATTTTAGTTTATATAGCCCTTAGCGTTAGTGGTAGGATAATTATATAACTGCTCCCACATGAAGAGAACATAGTCCCTAGTGATACTGATAGAGTTTAGTTTGTATAGCCATTAGCTTTATTGGTAGGATAGTAATATAACTGCTCCCCCATCAAGAGAACATCGTCGTCGTGATACTGATAGAGCTTAGTATGTATAGCCATTCGCCTTAGCGGTAGTATAGTAATATAACTGCTCCCACATCAAGAGAACATCGTCCTCGTGATACTGATAGAGTTTAGTTTGTATAGCCATTAGCCTTAGTGGTAAGATAGTTATATAACTGCTCCCACATCAAGAGAACATCGTCCTCGTGATACAGATTGGGTTTAGTTTGTAAAGCCATTAGCTTTAGTGGTAATATAGTTATATAACTTTCCCACATCACGACAATATCGTCCTCGTGATACTGATAGAGTTTAGTTTGTATAGCCGTTAGATTTAATGGTAGGGTAGTAATATGACTGCTCCCACATCAAGAGAACATCATCCCCGTGATACTGATAGAGATTAGTTTGTATAGCCATTAGCCTTAGTGGTAGGATAGTAATATAACTGCTCCCACATCAAGAGAATATCGTCCTCGTGATACTGATAGAGTTTAGTTTGTATAGCCATTAGCCTTAGTGGTAGGATAGTTATATAACTGCTCCCACACAAAGAGAACATCGTCCTGATGATGCTGATAGAGTTTAGTTTGTATAGCCATTAGCTTTAGTTATAGGATTGTTATATAACTGCTCCCACATTAAGAGAATATCGTCCTCGTGATACAGATAGAGTTTAGGTTGTATAGCCATTAGCTTTAGTGGTAATATAGTTATATAAGTGTTCCCATATCACGATAATATCGTCCTCGTGGTACTGATAGAGTTTGGTTTGTATAGCCGTTAGATTTAATGGTAGGGTAGTAATATAACTGCTCCCACATCAAGAGACCATCATCCCCGTGATACTGATAGAGATTAGTTTGTATAGCCATTAGCTTTAGTGGTAGGATAGTAATATAACTGCTGCCGCATCAAGAGAATATCGTCCTCGTGATACTCATAGAGTTTACTTTGTATAGCCATTAGCCTTAGTGGTAGGATAGTTATATAACTGCTCCCACACAAAGAGGACATCGTCCTCGTGATACTGATAGAGTATAGTTTGTAATGCCAGTAGCTTTAGTGGTAGGATAGTTATATAACTGCTTCCAAATCCAGAGAACATCGTCCTCGTGATACTGATAGAGTTTAGTTTGTATAGCCGTTAGCTTTAGTGGCAGGATTGTTATATAACTGCTCCCACATCAAGAGAACTTCGTCCTCGTGATACTGATATATTTTAGTTTATATAGCCCTTAGCCTTAGTGGTAGGATAGTTATATAACTGCTCCCATATCAAGAGAACATCGTCCCTAGTGATACTCATAGAGTTTAGTTTGTATAGCCATTAGCTTTAGTGGTAAGGTAGTAATATAACTGCCCCCGCATCAAGAGAACATCGTCCTCGTGATACTGATAGAGTTTAGTTTGTATAGCCATTAGCGTTAGTGGTTGGATAGTTATATTACTGCTTCCAAATCAAGATAACGTCGTCCTCGTGATACTGATAGAGTTTAGTTTTTATATCAATTAGCTTTAGTGGTAGGATAGTACTATAACAGCTCCCACATCAAGAGACTCTCGTCCATGTGATAGTGGCAGGGTTTAGTTTTTAATGCCAGTAGCTTTGATGGTAGGATAGTTATATAACTGCTTCCAAATCAAGAGAACATCGTCCTCGTGATACTGATATATTTTAGTTTATATAGCCCTTAGCCTTAGTGGTAGGATAGTTATATAACTGCTCCCACATCAAGAGAACATCGTCCTCGTGATACTGATAAAATTTAGTTTATATAGCCCTTAGCCTTAGAGGTAGGATAGTTATATAACTGCTCCCACATCAAGAGAACATCGTCCTCGTGATACTGATAGAGTTTAGTTTGTATAGCCATTAGCCTTAGTGGTAGGATAGTTATATAATTGCTCCCACACAAAGAGAACATCGTCCTGATGATACTGATAGAGTTTAGTTTGTAAAGCCATTAGCTTTAGTGGTAGGATTGTTATAAAACTGCTCCCACATCAAGAGAACTTCGTCCTCGTGATACTGATAGAATTTAGTTTGTATAGACATTAGCCCTAGTGGTAGGATAGTTATATAACTGCTCCCACATAAAGACAATATCGTGCTCGTGATACTGATTGAGCTTAGTATGTATAGCCATTAGCCTTAGCGGTAATATAGTAATATAACGGCTCCCACATCAGGAGAATATCGTCCTCGTGATACGGATAGAGTTTAGTTTGTATAGCCATTCGCCTTAGTGGTATGATAGTTATATAACTGCTCCCACATCAAGAGGATATCGTCCTCGTGATACAGATAGAGTTTAGTTTGTATAGCCATTAGCTATAGTGGTAATATAGTTATATAACTGTTCCCACATCACGATAATATCGTCCTCGTGGTACTGATAGAGTTTAGTTTGTATAGCCGTTAGATTTAATGGTAGGGTAGTAATATAACTGCTCCCGCATCAAGAGAATATCCTCCTCGTGATACTGATAGAGTTTAGTTTGTATAGCCATTAACCTTAGTGGTAGGATAGTTATATAACTGCTCCCACACAAAGAGAACATCGTCCTGATGATACTGATAGAGTTTAGTTTGTATAGCCATTAGCTTTAGTTATAGGATTGTTATATAACTGCTCCCACATTAAGAGAATATCGTCCTCGTGATACAGATAGAGTTTAGGTTGTATAGCCATTAGCTTTAGTGGTAATATAGTTATATAACTGTTCCCATATCACGATAATATCGTCCTCGTGGTACTGATAGAGTTTGGTTTGTATAGCCGTTAGATTTAATGGTAGGGTAGTAATATAACTGCTCCCACATCAAGAG
Organism: Anabrus simplex; assembly: GCF_040414725.1. Classification (NCBI taxonomy): domain Eukaryota; kingdom Metazoa; phylum Arthropoda; class Insecta; order Orthoptera; family Tettigoniidae; genus Anabrus; species Anabrus simplex. The sequence continues at coordinate 193,340,906 of NC_090270.1, forward strand.
ACCATCATCCACGCGATACTGATAGAGATTAGTTTGTATAGCCATTAGCTTTAGTGGTAGGATAGTAATATAACTGCTGCCGCATCAAGAGAACATCGTCCTCGTGATACTGATAGAGTTTACTTTGTATAGCCATTAGCCTTAGTGGTAGGATAGTTATATAACTGCTCCCACACAAAGAGAACATCGTCCTCGTGATACTGATAGAGTTTAGTTTGTATAGCCATTAGCTTTAGTGGTAGGATTGTTATATAACTGCCCCCACATCAAGAGAACTTCGTCCTCGTGATACTGATATATTTTAGTTTATATAGCCCTTAGCCTTAGTGGTAGGATAGTTATATAACTGCTCCCACATCAGGAGAACATCGTCCTCGTGATACTGATAGAGTATAGTTTGTAATGCCAGTAGCTTTAGTGGTAGGATAGTTATATAACTGCTTCCAAATCAAGAGAACATCGTCCTCGTGATACTGATAGAGTTTAGTTTGTATAGCCGTTAGCTTTAGTGGCAGGATTGTTATATAACTGCTCCCACATCAAGAGAACTTCGTCCTCGTGATACTGATATATTTTAGTTTATATAGCCCTTAGCCTTAGTGGTACGATTGTTATATATCTGCTCCCACATCAAGAGAACATCGTCCTCGTGATACTGATAGATTATAGTTTGTATTGCCAGTGGCTTTAGTGGTAGGATAGTTATATAACTGCCTCCAAATCAAGAGAACTTCGTCCTGGCGATACTGATATATTTTAGTTTATATAGCCTTTAGCCTTAGTGGTACGATAGTTATATATCTGCTCCCACATCAAGGGAACGTCGTCCGCGTGATACGGATAGATTCTAATTTGTATAGCCATTTGCCTTATTGATACTATAGTTATATAACGTCTCCCACGTCAAGAGAACGTTATATAATTGCTCCTGCATCAAGGGAACATCGTCCTCGTGATACTGATAGATTTTAGTTTGTATAGCCATTAGCCATTGTGGTAGGATAGTTATATAACTGCTCCCACATCAAGAGAACATCGTCCTCGTGATACTGATAGAGTTTAGTTTGTAGAGCCATTAGCTTTAGTGGTAGGGGAGTAATATAACCGCTCCCACATCAAGGGAACCACGTCCTTGTGATACTGGTAGGGTTTAGTTTGTATAGCCATTAGCTTTAGTGGTAGGATAGTTATTTAATTTTCCCACATGAATAGAACATCGTCCTCGTGATACTGATAGAGTATATTTTGAATAGCCATTAGCCTTAGTGGTAGGATAGTACTATAACTGCTCCCGCATCAAGAGAACCTCGTCCATGTGATAGTGGTAGGGTTTAGTTTGTAATGCCAGTAGCTTTAGTGGTAGGATAGTTATATAACTGCTTCCAAATCAAGAGAACATCGTCCTCGTGATACTGTTATATTTTAGTTTATATAGCCCTTAGCCTTAGTGGTAGGATAGTTATATATCTGCTCCCACATCAAGAGAACATCGTCCTCGTGATACTGATAGAGTATAATTTGTAATGCCAGTAGCTTTAGTGGTAGGATAGTTATATAACTGCTTCCAAATCAAGAGAACATCGTCCTCGTGATACTGTTATATTTTAGTTTATATAGCCCTTAGCCTTAGTGGTAGGATAGTTATATATCTGCTCCCACATCAAGAGAACATCGTCCTCGTGATATTAATAGAGTATAGTTTGTAATGCCAGTAGATTTACTGGTAGGATAGTTATATAACTGCTTCCAAATCAAGAGAACGTCGTCCTCGTGATACTGATAGAGTTTCGTTTGTATAGCCATTAGCTTTAGTGGTAGGATTGTTATATAACTGCTCCCGCATCAAGAGAACTTCGTCCTCGTGATACTGACATATTTTAGTTTATATAGCCCTTAGCCTTAGTGGTAGCATAGTTACATAACTGCTCCCACATCAAGGGAACATCGTCCCTAGTGATACTGATAGAGTTTAGTTTGTATAGCCATTAGCTTTAGTGGTAGGATAGTAATATAACTGCTCCCGCATCAAGAGAATATCGTCCTCGTGATACTGATAGAGTTTAGTTTGTATTGCCATTAGCCTTAGTGGTAGGATAGTTATATAAATGCACCCACACAAAGAGAACATCGTCCTGATGATACTGATAGAGTTTAGTTTGTATAGCCATTAGCTTTAGTGGTAGGATTGTTATATAACTGCTCCCGCATCAAGAGAACTTCGTCCTCGTGATACTGACATATTTTAGTTTATATAGCCCTTAGCCTTAGTGGTAGGATAGTTATATAACTGCTCCCACATCAAGAGAACGTCGTCCTCGTGGTACTGATAAAATTTAGTTTATATAGCCCTTAGCCTTAGTGGTAGGATAGTTATATAACTGCTCCCACATCAAGAGAACATCGTCCTCGTGATACTGATAGAGTTTAGTTTGTATAGCCATTAGCCTTAGTGGTAGGATAGTTATATAACTGCTCCCACACAAAGAGAACATCGTCCTCGTGATACAGATAGAGTTTAGGTTGTATAGCCATTAGCTTTAGTGGTAATATAGTTATATAACTGTTCCCATATCAGGATAATATCGTCCTCGTGGTACTGATAGAGTTTGGCTTGTATAGCCGTTAGATTTAATGTTAGGGTAGTAATATAACTGCTCCCACATAAAGAGAACATCGTCCTCGTGATACTGATAGAGTTTAGTTTGTATAGCCGTTAGCCTTAGTGGTAGGATAGTTATATAACTGCTCCCACATAAAGAGAATATCGTGCTCGTGATACTGATAGAGCTTAGTATGTATAGCCATTAGCCTTAGCGGTAGTATAGTAATATAACTGCTCCCACATCAAGAAAACATCGTCCTCGTGATACTGATAGAGTATAGTTTGTATTGCCAGTGGCTTTAGTGGTAGGGTAGTTATATAACTGCCTCCAAATCAAGAGAACATCGTCCCCGTGATACTGATATATTTTAGTTTATATAGCCCTTAGCGTAAGTGGTAGGATAGTTATATAACTGCTCCCACATCAAGAGAACATAGTCCCTAGTGATACTGATAGAGTTTAGTTTGTATAGCCGTTAGCTTTAGTGGCAGGATTGTTATATAACTGCTCCCACATCAAGAGAACTTCGTCCTCGTGATACTGATATATTTTAGTTTATATAGCCCTTAGCCTTAGTGGTATGATATTTATATATCTGCTCCCACATCAGGAGAACATCGTCCTCGTGATACTGATAGAATATAGTTTGTAATGCCAGTAGGTTTAGTGGTAGGATAGTTATATAACTGCTTCCAAATCAAGAGAACATCGTCCTCGTGATACTGATAGAGTTTAGTTTGTATAGCCATTAGCTTTAGTGGTAGGATTGTTATATAACTGCTCCCACATCAAGAGAACTTCGTCCTTGTGATACTGATATATTTTAGTTTATATAGCCCTTAGCCTTAGTGGTACGATAGTTATATATCTGCTCCCACATCAAGAGAACATCGTCCTCGTTATACTGATAGAGTATAGTTTGTATTGCCAGTGGCTTTAGTGGTAGGGTAGTTATATAACTGCCTCCAAATCAAGAGAACATCGTCCCCGTGATACTGATATATTTTAGTTTATATAGCCCTTAGCGTAAGTGGTAAGATAGTTATATAACTGCTCCCACATCAAGAGAACATAGTCCCTAGTGATACTGATAGAGTTTAGTTTGTATAGCCATTAGCTTTAGTGGTAGGATTGTTATATAACTGCTCCCACATCAAGAGAACTTCGTCCTCGTGATACTGATATATTTTAGTTTATATAGCCCTTAGCGTTAGTGGTAGGATAATTATATAACTGCTCCCACATCAAGAGAACATAGTCCCTAGTGATACTGATAGAGTTTAGTTTGTATAGCCATTAGCTTTAGTGGTAGGATAGTAATATAACTGCTCCCGCATCAAGAGAACATCGTCCTCGTTATACTGATAGAGTGTAGTTTGTATAGCCATTAGCCTTAGTGGTAGGATAGTTATATAACTGCTCCCACACAAAGAGAACATCGTCCTGATGATACTGATAGAGTTTAGTTTGTATAGCCATTAGCTTTAGTGGTAGAAAAGTTAACTGCTCCCACATCAGGAGAATAGCGTCCTCGTGATACTTATAGAGCTTTGCTTGTATAGCCATTAGCCTTAGTGGTAGGATAGTTATATAACTGCTCCCACATCAAGAGAACATCGTCCTCGTGATACTGATAGATTTTAGTTTTTATATCCATTAGCTTTAGTGGTAGGATAGTACTATAACTGCACCCACATCAAGGGAACCTCGTCCATGTGATAGTGGTAGGGGTTAGTTTGTAATGCCATTAGCTTTATTGGTAGGATTGTTATATAACTGCTCCCACATCAAGAGAACTTCGTCCTCGTGATACTGATATATTTTAGTATATATAGCCCTTAGCCTTAGTGGTAGGATAGTTATATAACTGCTCCCACATCAAGAGAACATCGTCCTGGTTATACTGATAGAGTTTAGTTTGTACAGCCATTAGGTTTAGTGGTAGGATTGTTATATAACTGCTCCCACATCAAGAGAACTTCGTCCTCGTGATACTGATATATTTTAGTTTATAGCCTTAGTGGTAGGATAGTTATATAACTGCTCCACATCAAGAGAACATATTCCCTATTGATACTGATAGAGTTTAGTTTGTATAGCCGTGAACTTAATTGGTAGGATTGTTATATAACTGCTCCCACATCAAGAGATCTTCGTCCTCGTGATACTGATATATTTTAGTTTATATAGCCCTTAGCCTTAGTGGTAGGATAGTTATATAACTGCTCCCACATCAAGAGAACATCGTCCTCGTGATACTGATAGAGTATAGTTTGTAATGCCAGTAGCTTTAGTGGTAGGATAGTTATATAACTGCTTCCAAATCAAGAGAACATCGTCCTCGTGATACTGATAGAGTTTAGTTTGTATGGCCATTAGCTTTAGTGGTAGGATTGTTATATAACTGCTCCCACATCAAGAGAATTTCGTCCTCGTGATACTGATATATTTTAGTATATATAGCCCTTCGCCTTAGTGGTGGGATAGTTATATAACTGCTCCCACATCAAGAGAACATCGTCCTGGTGATACTGATAGAGTTTAGTTTGTAGAGCCATTAGCTTTAGTGGTAGGATAGTAATATAACTGCTCTCGCATCAAGAGAACATCGTCCTCGTGATACTGATAGATTTTAGCTTGTATAGCCATTAGCCTTAGTGGTAGGATAGTTATATATCTGCTCCCACACAAATGGAACATCGTCCTGATGATACTGATAGATTTTAGTTTTTATAGCCATTAGCTTTAGTGGTAGGATTGTTATATAACTGCTCGCACATCAAGAGAACTTCGTCCTCGTGATACTGATAGATTTTAGTTTGGATAGCCATTAGCCCTAGTGGTAGGATGGTTATATAACTGCTCCCACATAAAGAAAATATCGTGCTCGTGATACTGATAGAGCTTAGTATGTATAGCCATTAGCCGTAGCGGTAGTATAGTAATATAACTGCTCCCACATCAAGAGAACATCGTCCTCGTGATACTGATAGTGTTTAGTATGTATAGCCATTAGCCTTAGTGGTATGATAGTTATATAAATGCTCCCACATCAACAGAATATCGTCCTCGTGATACAGATAGAGTTTAGTTTTTATAGCCATTAGCTTTAGTGGTAATATAGTTATATAACTGTTCCCACATCACGATAATGTCGTCCTCGTGGTACTGATAGAGTTTAGTTTGTATAGCCGTTAGATTTAATGGTAGGATAGTAATATAACTGCTCCCACATCAAGAGACCATCATCCCCGTGATACTGATAGAGTTTAGTTTGTATAGCCATTAGCTTCAGTGGTAGAATAGTAATATAACTGCTCCCGCATCAGGAGAACATCGTCCTCATGATACTGATAGAGTATAGTTTGTATAGCCATTAGCCTTAGTGGTAGGATAGTTATATAACTGCTCCCACACAAAGGGAACATCGTCCTGATGATACTGATAGAGTTTAGTTTGTATAGCCATTAGCTTTATTGGTAGGATTGTTATATAACTGCTCCCACATCAAGAGATCTTCGTCCTCGTGATACTGATATATATTAGTTTATGTAGCCCTTAGCCTTAGTGGTAGGATAGTTATGCAACTGCTCCCACATGAGGAGAACATCGTCCTCGTGATACTGATAGAGTATAGTTTGTAATGCCAGTAGCTTTCGTGGTAGGATAGTTATTTACCTGCTTCCAAAATCAGGAGAACATCGTCCTCGTGATACTGATAGAGTTTAGTTTGTATAGCCATTAGCTTTATTGGTAGGATTGTAATATAACTGCTCCCACATCAAGAGATCTTCGTCCTCGTGATACTGATATATTTTAGTTTATATAGCCCTTAGCCTTAGTGGTAGGATAGTTGTATAACTGCTCCCACATCAAGAGAACATCGTCCTCGTGATACTGATAGAGTATAGTTTTAATGCCAGTAGCTTTATTGGTAGGATAGTTATATAACTGGTTCCAAATCGAGAGAACATCGTCCTCGTGATACTGATAGAGTTTAGTTTGTATAGCTATTAGCTTTGGTGGTAGGATTGTTATATAACTGCTCCCACATCAAGAGAAATTCATCCTCGTGATACTGATATATTTTAGTTTATATAGCCCTTAGCCTTAGTGGTAGGATAGTTATATAACTGCTCCCACATCAAGAGAACATAGTCCCTGGTGATATTGATAGGGTTTAGTTTGTATAGCCATTAGCTTTAGTGGTAGCATAGTAATATAACTGCTCCCGCATCAAGAGAATATCGTCCTCGTGATACTGATAGAGTTTAGGTTGTATAGCCATTAGCTTTAGTGGTAGGATAGTACTATAACTGCTCCCGCATCAAGAGAACCTCGTCCATGTGATAGTGGTAGGGTTTAGTTTGTAATGCCAGTAGCTTTAGTGGTAGGATAGTTATATAACTGCTTCCAAATCAAGAGAACATCGTCCTCGTGATACTGTTATATTTTAGTTTATATAGCCCTTAGCCTTAGTGGTAGGATAGTTATATATCTGCCCCCACATCAAGAGAACATCGAGCTCGTGATATTGATAGAGTATAGTTTGTAATGCCAGTAGATTTACTGGTAGGATAGTTATATAACTGCTTCCAAATCAAGAGAACGTCGTCCTCGTGATACTGATAGAGTTTAGTTTGTATAGCCATTAGCTTTAGTGGTAGGATTGTTATATAACTGCTCCCGCATCAAGAGAACTTCGTCCTCGTGATACTGACATATTTTAGTTTATATAGCCCTTAGCCTTAGTGGTAGCATAGTTATATAACTGCTCCCACATCAGGGAACATCGTCCCTAGTGATACTGATAGAGTTAGTTTGTATAGCCATTAGCTTTAGTGGTAGGATAGTAATATGACTGCTCCCGCATCAAGAGAATATCGTCCTCGTTATACTGATAGAGTTTAGTTTGTATAGCCATTAGCCTTAGTGGTAGGATAGTTATATAACTGCTCCCACACAAAGAGAACATCGTCCTGATGATACTGATTGAGTTTACTTTGTATAGCCATTAGATTTAGTGGTAGGATTGTTATATAACTGCTCCCACATCAAGAGAATATCGTCCTCGTGATACAGATAGAGTTTAGTTTGTATAGCCATTAGCTTTAGTGGTAATATAGTTATATAACTGTTCCCATATCACGAGAATATCGTCCTCGTGGTCCTGATAGAGTTTAGTTTGTATAGCCGTTAGATTTAATGGTAGGGTAGTAATATAACTGCTCCCAGATCACGAGACCATCATCCCCGTGATACTGATAGAGATTAGTTTGTATAGCCATTAGCTTTAGTGGTAGGATAGTAATATAACTGCTCCCGCATCAAGAGGACATCGTCCTCGTTATACTGATAGAGTGTAGTTTGTATAGCCATTAGCCTTAGTGGTAGGATAGTTATATAACTGCTCCCACACAAAGAGAACATCGTCCTGATGATACTGATAGAGTTTAGTTTGTATAGCCATTAGCTTTAGTGGTAGGATTCTTATATAACTGCTCCCACATCAAGAGAACTTCGTCCTCGTAATACTGATATATTTTAGTTTATACAGCCCATAGCCTTAGTGGTAGGATAGTTATATATCTGCTCCCACATCAAGAGAACATCGTCCTCGTGATACTGATTGAGTATAGTTTGTAATGCCAGTAGCTTTAGTGGTAGGATAGTTATATTACTGCTTCCAAATCAAGACAACGTCGTCCGCGTGATACTGATAGAGTTTAGTTTGTATAGCCATTAGCTTTAGTGGTAGGATTGTCATATAACTGCTCCCGCATCAAGAGAACTTCGTCCTCGTGATACTGACATATTTTAGTTTATATAGCCCTTAGCCTTAGTGGTAGGGTAGTTATATAACTGCTCCCACATCAAGAGAACGTCGTCCCTAGTGATACTGATAGAGTTTAGTTTGTATAGCCATTAGCTTTATTGGTAAGATAGTAATATAACTGCCCCCGCATCAAGAGAACATCGTCCTCGTGATACTGATAGATTTTAGTTTTTATATCAATTAGCTTTAGTGGTAGGATAGTACTATAACAGCTCCCACATCAAGAGACTCTCGTCCATGTGATAGTGGTAGGGTTTAGTTTTTAATGCCAGTAGCTTTAGTGGTAGGATAGTTATATAACTGCTTCCAAATCAAGAGAACATCGTCCTCGTGATACTGATATATTTCAGTTTATATAGCCTTTAGTCTTAGTGGTAGAATAGTTATATAACTGCTCCCACATCAAGAGAACATCGTCCTCGTGATACTGATAAAGTTTAGTTTATATAGCCCTTAGCCTTAGTGGTAGGATAGTTATATAACTGCTCCCACATCAAGAGAACATCGTCCTCGTGATGCTGATAGAGTTTAGTTTGTATAGCCATTAGCCCTAGTGGTAGGATAGTTATATCAGTGCACCCACACAAAGAGAACATCGTCCTGATGATACTGATAGAGTTTAGTTTGTAAAGCGATTAGCTTTAGTGGTAGGATTGTTATATAACTGCTCCCACATCAAGAGAACTTCGTCCTCGTGATACTGACAGATTTTAGTATGTATAGCCATTAGCCTTAGCGGTAGTATAGTAATATAACTGCTTCCACATCAAGAGAAAATCATCCCCGTGATACTGAGAGAGTTTAGTTTGTATAGCCATTAGCTTTAGTGGTAGGATAGTAATATAACTGCTCCCGCATCAAAAGAACATCGTGCTCGTGATACTGATAGAGCTTAGTTTGTATAGCCATTAGCCTTAGTGGTAGGATAGTTATATAACTGCTCCCACACAAAGAGAACTTCGTCCTGATGATACTGATAGAGTTTAGTTTGTATAGCCATTAGCTTTAGTGGTAGGATTGTTATATAACTGCTCCCACATAAAGAGAACTTCGTCCTCGTGATACTGATATATTTTAGTTTATATAGCCCTTAGACTTAGTGTTAGGATAGTTATATAACTGCTCCCACATCAAGAGAACATCGTCCTGGTGATACTGATAGAGTTTAGTTTGTATAGCCATTAGCTTTATTGGTGAGATAGTAATATAACTGCTCCCGCATCAAGAGAACTTCGTCCTCGTGATACTGATATATTTTAGTTTATATAGCCCTTAGCCTTAGTGTTAGGATAGATATATAACTGCTCCCACATCAAGAGAACGCCGTCCTCGTGATACGGATAGATTCTAATTTGTATAGCCATTTGCCTTAGTGATACTATAGTTATATAACGGCTCCCACATCAAGAGAACGTTATATAATTGCTCCCGCATCAAGAGAACATCGTCCTCGTGATACTGATAGATTTTAGTTTGTATAGCCATTAGCCTTTGTGGTAGGATAGTCATATAACTGCTCCCACATCAAGAGAACATCGTCGTTGTGATACTGATAGAGTTTAGTTTGTATAGCCATTAGCTTTAGTGGTAGGGTAGTAATATAACTGCTCCCACATCAAGAGAACCACGTCCTTGTGATACTGGTAGGGTTTAGTTTGTATAGCCATTAGCTTTAGTGGTAGGATAGTTATTTAACTTCCCACATGAAGAGAACATCGTCCTCGTGATACTGATAGAGAATATTTTGTATGGCTATTAGCCTTAGTGGTAGGATAGTTATATAAGTGCTCCCACATCAAGAGAAGATCATCCCCGTGATACTGAGAGAGTTTAGTTTGTATAGCCATTAGCTTTAGTGGTAGGATAGTAATATAACTGCTCCCGCATCAAAAGAACATCGTGCTCGTGATACTGATAGAGCTTAGTTTGTATAGCCATTAGCCTTAGTGGTAGGATAGTTATATAACTGCTCCCACACAAAGAGAACTTCGTCCTGATGATACTGATAGAGTTTAGTTTGTATAGCCATTAGCTTTAGTGGTAGAATAGTTAACTTCTCCCACATCAGGAGAATATCGCCCTCGTGATACTGATAGAGCTTTGCTTGTATAGCCATTAGCCTTAGTGGTAGGATAGTTATATAACTGCTCCCACATCAAGAGAACATCGTCCTAGTGATACTGATAGATTTTAGTTTATATAGCCCTTAGCCTTAGTGGTAGGATAGTTATATAACTGCTCCCACATCAGGAGAACATCGTCCTCGTGATACTGATAGAGTATAGTTTGTAATGCCAGTAGCTTTAGTGGTAGGATAGTTATATAACTGCTTCCAAATCAAGAGAACATCGTCCTCATGATACTGATAGAGTTTAGTTTGTATAGCCATTAGCTTTAGTGGTAGGATTGTTATATAACTGCTCCCACATCAAGAGATCTTCGTCCTCGTGATACTGATATAATTTAGTTTATATAGCCCTTAGCCTTAGTGGTGGGATAGTTGTATAACTGCTCCCACATCAAGAGAACATCGTCCTCGTGATACTGATAGAGTATAGTTTGTAATGCCAGTAGCGTTAGCGGTAGGATAGTTATATAACTGCTTCCATATGAAGAGAAAATCGTCCTCGTGATACTGATAGATTTTAGTTTGTATAGCCATTAGCTTTAGTGGTAGGATTGTTATATAACTGCTTTCACATCAAGAGAACTTCGTCCTCGTTGTACTGATATATTTTAGTTTATATAGCCCTTAGCCTTAGTGGTAGGATAGTTATATAACTGCTCCCACATCAGGAGAACATCGTCCTCGTCATACTGATAGGGTATAGTTTGTAATGCCAGTAGCTTTAGTGGTAGGATAGTTATATTACTGCTTCCAAATCAAGAGAACATCGTCCACGTGATACTGATAGAGTATAGTTTGTAATGCCAGTAGCTTTAGTGGTAGGATAGTTATATAACTGCTTCTAAATCAAGAGAACATTGTCCTCGTGATACTGATAGAGTTTAGTTTGTGTAGCCATTAGCTTTAGTGGTAGGATTGTATATAACTGCTCCCACATCAAGAGAACATAGTCCCTAGTGATACTGATAGAGTTTAGTTTGTATAGCCATTAGTTTTATTGGTAGGATTGTTATATAACTGCTCCCACATCAAGAGATCTTCGTCCTCGTGATACTGATATATTTTAGTTTATATAGCCCTTAGCCTTAGTGGTAGGATAGTTGTATAACTGCTCCCACATCAGGAGAACATCGTCCTCGTCATACTGATGGTGTATAGTTTGTAATGCGAGTAGCTTTAGTGGTAGGATAGTTATATAACTGTTTCCAAATCAAGAGAACATCGTCCTCGTGATACTGATAGAGTTTAGTTTGTACAGCCATTAGCTTTAGTGGGAGGACTGTTATATAACTGCTCCCACATCAAGAGAACTTCGTCCTCGTGATACTGATATATTTTTGTTTATATAGCCCTTAGCGTTAGTGGTAGGATAGTTATATAACTGCTCCCACATCAAGAGAACATAGTCCCTAGTGATAGTGATGGAGTTTAGTTTGTATAGCCATTAGCTTTATTGGTAGGACTGTTATATAACTGCTCCCACATCAAGAGATCTTCGTCCTCGTGATACTGATATATTTTAGTTTATATAGCCCTTAGCCTTAGTGGTAGGATAGTTATATAACTGCTCCCACATCGGGAGAACATCGTCCTCGTGATACTGATAGAGTGTAGTTTGTAATGCCAGTAGCTTTAGTGGTAGGATAGTTATATAACTGCTTCCAAATCAAGAGAACATCGTCCTCGTGATACTGATAGAGTTTAGTTTGTATAGCCATTAGCTTTAGTGGTAGGATTGTTATATAACTGCTCCCACATCAAGAGATCTTCGTCCTCGTGATACTGATATATTTTAGTTTATATAGCCCTTAGCCTTAGTGGTAGGATAGTTGTATAACTGCTCCCACATCAAGAGAACATCGTCTTCGTGATACGGATAGAGTATAGTTTGTAATGCCAGTAGCTTTAGTGGTAGGATAGTTATATAACTGCTTCCAAATCAAGAGAACATCATCCTCGTGATACTGATAGAGTTTAGTTTGTATAGCCATTAGCTTTAGTGGTAGGATTGTTATATAACTGCTCCCACATCAAGAGAACTTCGTCCTCGTGATACTGATATATTTTAGTTTATATAGCCCTTAGCCTTAGTGGTACGATAGTTATATATCTGCTCCCACATCAAGAGAACATCGTCCTCGTGATACTGATAGAGTATAGTTTGTATTGCCAGTGGCTTTAGTGGTAGGATAGTTATATAACTGCCTCCAAATCAAGAGAACGTCGTCCTCGTGATACTGATAGAGTTTAGTTTGTATAGCCATTAGCCTTAGTGGTAGGATAGTTATATAACTACTCCCACATAAAGAGAATAACGTCCTCGTGATACTGATAGAGTATAGTTTGTAATGCCAGTAGCTTTAGTGGTAGGATAGTTATATTACTGCTTCCAAATCAAGAGAACATCGTCCTCGTGATACTGATAGAGTTTAGTTTGTATAGCCATTAGCTTTAGTGGTAGGATTGTTATATAACTGCTCCCACATCAAGAGATCTTCGTCCTCGTGATACTGATATAATTTAGTTTATATAGCCCTTAGCCTTAGGGGTAGGATAGTTGTATAACTGCTCCCACATCAAGAGAACATCGTCCTCGTGATACTGATAGAGTATAGTTTGTAATGCCAGTAGCTTTAGTGGTAGGATAGTTATATAACTGCTTCCAAATCAAGAGAACATCGTCCTCGTGATACTGATAGAGTTTAGTTTGTATAGCCATTAGCTTTAGTTTTAGGATTGTTATATAACTGCTCCCACATCAAGAGTACTTCGTCCTCGTGGTACTGATATATTTTAGTTTATATAGCCCTTAGCCTTAGTGGTACGATAGTTATATATCTGCCCCCACATCAAGAGAACATCGTCCTCGTGATACTGATAGAGTATAGTTTGTATTGCCAGTGGCTTTAGTGGTAGGATAGTTATATAACTGCCTCCAAATTAAGAGAACGTCCTCCTCGTGATACTGATAGATCTTAGTTAGTATAGCCATTAGCTTTAGTGGTAGGATAGTAATATAACTGCTCCCGCATCAAGAGAAGATCGTCCTCGTGATACTGATAGTTTTTAGTTTGTATAGCCATTAGCCTTAGTGGTAGGATAGTTATATTACTGCTCCCACATAAAGAGAATATCGTGCTCGTGATACTGATAGAGTTTAGTTTATATAGCCCTTAGCCTTAGTGGTAGGATAGTTATATAACTGCTCCCACATCAAGAGAACATCGTCCTCGTGATACTGATAGAGTTTAGTTTGTATAGCCATTAGCCTTAGTGGTAGGATAGTTATATAACTGCTCCCACACAAAGAGAACATCGTCCTCGTGATACAGATAGAGTTTAGGTTGTATAGCCATTAGCTTTAGTGGTAATATAGTTATATAACTGTTCCCATATCAGGATAATATCGTCCTCGTGGTACTGATAGAGTTTGGCTTGTATAGCCGTTAGATTTAATGTTAGGGTAGTAATATAACTGCTCCCACATAAAGAGAACATCGTCCTCGTGATACTGATAGAGTTTAGTTTGTATAGCCGTTAGCCTTAGTGGTAGGATAGTTATATAACTGCTCCCACATAAAGAGAATATCGTGCTCGTGATACTGATAGAGCTTAGTATGTATAGCCATTAGCCTTAGCGATAGTATAGTAATATAACTGCTCCCACATCAAGAAAACATCGTCCTCGTGATACTGATAGAGTATAGTTTGTATTGCCAGTGGCTTTAGTGGTAGGGTAGTTATATAACTGCCTCCAAATCAAGAGAACATCGTCCCCGTGATACTGATATATTTTAGTTTATATAGCCCTTAGCGTAAGTGGTAGGATAGTTATATAACTGCTCCCACATCAAGAGAACATAGTCCCTAGTGATACTGATAGAGTTTAGTTTGTATAGCCGTTAGCTTTAGTGGCAGGATTGTTATATAACTGCTCCCACATCAAGAGAACTTCGTCCTCGTGATACTGATATATTTTAGTTTATATAGCCCTTAGCCTTAGTGGTATGATATTTATATATCTGCTCCCACATCAGGAGAACATCGTCCTCGTGATACTGATAGAATATAGTTTGTAATGCCAGTAGGTTTAGTGGTAGGATAGTTATATAACTGCTTCCAAATCAAGAGAACATCGTCCTCGTGATACTGATAGAGTTTAGTTTGTATAGCCATTAGCTTTAGTGGTAGGATTGTTATATAACTGCTCCCACATCAAGAGAACTTCGTCCTCGTGATACTGATATATTTTAGTTTATATAGCCCTTAGCCTTAGTGGTACGATAGTTATATATCTGCTCCCACATCAAGAGAACATCGTCCTCGTTATACTGATAGAGTATAGTTTGTATTGCCAGTGGCTTTAGTGGTAGGGTAGTTATATAACTGCCTCCAAATCAAGAGAACATCGTCCCCGTGATACTGATATATTTTAGTTTATATAGCCCTTAGCGTAAGTGGTAAGATAGTTATATAACTGCTCCCACATCAAGAGAACATAGTCCCTAGTGATACTGATAGAGTTTAGTTTGTATAGCCATTAGCTTTAGTGGTAGGATTGTTATATAACTGCTCCCACATCAAGAGAACTTCGTCCTCGTGATACTGATATATTTTAGTTTATATAGCCCTTAGCGTTAGTGGTAGGATAATTATATAACTGCTCCCACATCAAGAGAACATAGTCCCTAGTGATACTGATAGAGTTTAGTTTGTATAGCCATTAGCTTTAGTGGTAGGATAGTAATATAACTGCTCCCGCATCAAGAGAACATCGTCCTCGTTATACTGATAGAGTGTAGTTTGTATAGCCATTAGCCTTAGTGGTAGGATAGTTATATAACTGCTCCCACACAAAGAGAACATCGTCCTGATGATACTGATAGAGTTTAGTTTGTATAGCCATTAGCTTTAGTGGTAGAAAAGTTAACTGCTCCCACATCAGGAGAATAGCGTCCTCGTGATACTTATAGAGCTTTGTTTGTATAGCCATTAGCCTTAGTGGTAGGATAGTTATATAACTGCTCCCACATCAAGAGAACATCGTCCTCGTGATACTGATAGATTTTAGTTTTTATATCCATTAGCTTTAGTGGTAGGATAGTACTATAACTGCACCCACATCAAGGGAACCTCGTCCATGTGATAGTGGTAGGGGTTAGTTTGTAATGCCATTAGCTTTATTGGTAGGATTGTTATATAACTGCTCCCACATCAAGAGAACTTCGTCCTCGTGATACTGATATATTTTAGTATATATAGCCCTTAGCCTTAGTGGTAGGATAGTTATATAACTGCTCCCACATCAAGAGAACATCGTCCTGGTTATACTGATAGAGTATAGTTTGTACAGCCATTAGGTTTAGTGGTAGGATTGTTATATAACTGCTCCCACATCAAGAGAACTTCGTCCTCGTTATACTGATATATTTTAGTTTATAGCCTTAGTGGTAGGATAGTTATATAACTGCTCCACATCAAGAGAACATATTCCCTATTGATACTGATAGAGTTTAGTTTGTATAGCCGTGAACTTAATTGGTAGGATTGTTATATAACTGCTCCCACATCAAGAGATCTTCGTCCTCGTGATACTGATATATTTTAGTTTATATAGCCCTTAGCCTTAGTGGTAGGATAGTTATATAACTGCTCCCACATCAAGAGAACATCGTCCTCGTGATACTGATAGAGTATAGTTTGTAATGCCAGTAGCTTTAGTGGTAGGATAGTTATATAACTGCTTCCAAATCAAGAGAACATCGTCCTCGTGATACTGATAGAGTTTAGTTTGTAGAGCCATTAGCTTTAGTGGTAGGATAGTAATATAACTGCTCTCGCATCAAGAGAACATCGTCCTCGTGATACTGATAGATTTTAGCTTGTATAGCCATTAGCCTTAGTGGTAGGATAGTTATATATCTGCTCCCACACAAATGGAACATCGTCCTGATGATACTGATAGATTTTAGTTTTTATAGCCATTAGCTTTAGTGGTAGGATTGTTATATAACTGCTCGCACATCAAGAGAACTTCGTCCTCGTGATACTGATAGATTTTAGTTTGGATAGCCATTAGCCCTAGTGGTAGGATGGTTATATAACTGCTCCCACATAAAGAAAATATCGTGCTCGTGATACTGATAGAGCTTGGTATGTATAGCCATTAGCCGTAGCGGTAGTATAGTAATATAACTGCTCCCACATCAAGAGAACATCGTCCTCGTGATACTGATAGTGTTTAGTATGTATAGCCATTAGCCTTAGTGGTATGATAGTTATATAAATGCTCCCACATCAACAGAATATCGTCCTCGTGATACAGATAGAGTTTAGTTTGTATAGCCATTAGCTTTAGTGGTAATATAGTTATATAACTGTTCCCACATCACGATAATGTCGTCCTCGTGGTACTGATAGAGTTTAGTTTGTATAGCCGTTAGATTTAATGGTAGGATAGTAATATAACTGCTCCCACATCAAGAGACCATCATCCCCGTGATACTGATAGAGTTTAGTTTGTATAGCCATTAGCTTCAGTGGTAGAATAGTAATATAACTGCTCCCGCATCAGGAGAACATCGTCCTCATGATACTGATAGAGTATAGTTTGTATAGCCATTAGCCTTAGTGGTAGGATAGTTATATAACTGCTCCCACACAAAGGGAACATCGTCCTGATGATACTGATAGAGTTTAGTTTGTATAGCCATTAGCTTTATTGGTAGGATTGTTATATAACTGCTCCCACATCAAGAGATCTTCGTCCTCGTGATACTGATATATATTAGTTTATGTAGCCCTTAGCCTTAGTGGTAGGATAGTTATGCAACTGCTCCCACATGAGGAGAACATCGTCCTCGTGATACTGATAGAGTATAGTTTGTAATGCCAGTAGCTTTCGTGGTAGGATAGTTATTTACCTGCTTCCAAAATCAGGAGAACATCGTCCTCGTGATACTGATAGAGTTTAGTTTGTATAGCCATTAGCTTTATTGGTAGGATTGTAATATAACTGCTCCCACATCAAGAGATCTTCGTCCTCGTGATACTGATATATTTTAGTTTATATAGCCCTTAGCCTTAGTGGTAGGATAGTTGTATAACTGCTCCCACATCAAGAGAACATCGTCCTCGTGATACTGATAGAGTATAGTTTTAATGCCAGTAGCTTTATTGGTAGGATAGTTATATAACTGGTTCCAAATCGAGAGAACATCGTCCTCGTGATACTGATAGAGTTTAGTTTGTATAGCTATTAGCTTTGGTGGTAGGATTGTTATATAACTGCTCCCACATCAAGAGAAATTCATCCTCGTGATACTGATATATTTTAGTTTATATAGCCCTTAGCCTTAGTGGTAGGATAGTTATATAACTGCTCCCACATCAAGAGAACATAGTCCCTGGTGATATTGATAGGGTTTAGTTTGTATAGCCATTAGCTTTAGTGGTAGCATAGTAATATAACTGCTCCCGCATCAAGAGAATATCGTCCTCGTGATACTGATAGAGTTTAGGTTGTATAGCCATTAGCTTTAGTGGTAGGATAGTACTATAACTGCTCCCGCATCAAGAGAACCTCGTCCATGTGATAGTGGTAGGGTTTAGTTTGTAATGCCAGTAGCTTTAGTGGTAGGATAGTTATATAACTGCTTCCAAATCAAGAGAACATCGTCCTCGTGATACTGTTATATTTTAGTTTATATAGCCCTTAGCCTTAGTGGTAGGATAGTTATATATCTGCTCCCACATCAAGAGAACATCGAGCTCGTGATATTGATAGAGTATAGTTTGTAATGCCAGTAGATTTACTGGTAGGATAGTTATATAACTGCTTCCAAATCAAGAGAACGTCGTCCTCGTGATACTGATAGAGTTTAGTTTGTATAGCCATTAGCTTTAGTGGTAGGATTGTTATATAACTGCTCCCGCATCAAGAGAACTTCGTCCTCGTGATACTGACATATTTTAGTTTATATAGCCCTTAGCCTTAGTGGTAGCATAGTTATATAACTGCTCCCACATCAGGGAACATCGTCCCTAGTGATACTGATAGAGTTAGTTTGTATAGCCATTAGCTTTAGTGGTAGGATAGTAATATGACTGCTCCCGCATCAAGAGAATATCGTCCTCGTTATACTGATAGAGTTTAGTTTGTATAGCCATTAGCCTTAGTGGTAGGATAGTTATATAACTGCTCCCACACAAAGAGAACATCGTCCTGATGATACTGATTGAGTTTACTTTGTATAGCCATTAGATTTAGTGGTAGGATTGTTATATAACTGCTCCCACATCAAGAGAATATCGTCCTCGTGATACAGATAGAGTTTAGTTTGTATAGCCATTAGCTTTAGTGGTAATATAGTTATATAACTGTTCCCATATCACGAGAATATCGTCCTCGTGGTCCTGATAGAGTTTAGTTTGTATAGCCGTTAGATTTAATGGTAGGGTAGTAATATAACTGCTCCCAGATCACGAGACCATCATCCCCGTGATACTGATAGAGATTAGTTTGTATAGCCATTAGCTTTAGTGGTAGGATAGTAATATAACTGCTCCCGCATCAAGAGGACATCGTCCTCGTTATACTGATAGAGTGTAGTTTGTATAGCCATTAGCCTTAGTGGTAGGATAGTTATATAACTGCTCCCACACAAAGAGAACATCGTCCTGATG
Organism: Anabrus simplex; assembly: GCF_040414725.1. Lineage (NCBI taxonomy): Eukaryota > Metazoa > Arthropoda > Insecta > Orthoptera > Tettigoniidae > Anabrus > Anabrus simplex. The sequence goes on from NC_090270.1 coordinate 193,360,158, forward strand.
ATACTGATAGAGTTTAGTTTGTATAGCCATTAGCTTTAGTGGTAGGATTCTTATATAACTGCTCCCACATCAAGAGAACTTCGTCCTCGTAATACTGATATATTTTAGTTTATACAGCCCATAGCCTTAGTGGTAGGATAGTTATATATCTGCTCCCACATCAAGAGAACATCGTCCTCGTGATACTGATTGAGTATAGTTTGTAATGCCAGTAGCTTTAGTGGTAGGATAGTTATATTACTGCTTCCAAATCAAGACAACGTCGTCCGCGTGATACTGATAGAGTTTAGTTTGTATAGCCATTAGCTTTAGTGGTAGGATTGTCATATAACTGCTCCCGCATCAAGAGAACTTCGTCCTCGTGATACTGACATATTTTAGTTTATATAGCCCTTAGCCTTAGTGGTAGGGTAGTTATATAACTGCTCCCACATCAAGAGAACGTCGTCCCTAGTGATACTGATAGAGTTTAGTTTGTATAGCCATTAGCTTTATTGGTAAGATAGTAATATAACTGCCCCCGCATCAAGAGAACATCGTCCTCGTGATACTGATAGATTTTAGTTTTTATATCAATTAGCTTTAGTGGTAGGATAGTACTATAACAGCTCCCACATCAAGAGACTCTTGTCCATGTGATAGTGGTAGGGTTTAGTTTTTAATGCCAGTAGCTTTAGTGGTAGGATAGTTATATAACTGCTTCCAAATCAAGAGAACATCGTCCTCGTGATACTGATATATTTCAGTTTATATAGCCTTTAGTCTTAGTGGTAGAATAGTTATATAACTGCTCCCACATCAAGAGAACATCGTCCTCGTGATACTGATAAAGTTTAGTTTATATAGCCCTTAGCCTTAGTGGTAGGATAGTTATATAACTGCTCCCACATCAAGAGAACATCGTCCTCGTGATGCTGATAGAGTTTAGTTTGTATAGCCATTAGCCCTAGTGGTAGGATAGTTATATCAGTGCACCCACACAAAGAGAACATCGTCCTGATGATACTGATAGAGTTTAGTTTGTAAAGCGATTAGCTTTAGTGGTAGGATTGTTATATAACTGCTCCCACATCAAGAGAACTTCGTCCTCGTGATACTGACAGATTTTAGTATGTATAGCCATTAGCCTTAGCGGTAGTATAGTAATATAACTGCTTCCACATCAAGAGAAAATCATCCCCGTGATACTGAGAGAGTTTAGTTTGTATAGCCATTAGCTTTAGTGGTAGGATAGTAATATAACTGCTCCCGCATCAAAAGAACATCGTGCTCGTGATACTGATAGAGCTTAGTTTGTATAGCCATTAGCCTTAGTGGTAGGATAGTTATATAACTGCTCCCACACAAAGAGAACTTCGTCCTGATGATACTGATAGAGTTTAGTTTGTATAGCCATTAGCTTTAGTGGTAGGATTGTTATATAACTGCTCCCACATAAAGAGAACTTCGTCCTCGTGATACTGATATATTTTAGTTTATATAGCCCTTAGACTTAGTGTTAGGATAGTTATATAACTGCTCCCACATCAAGAGAACATCGTCCTGGTGATACTGATAGAGTTTAGTTTGTATAGCCATTAGCTTTATTGGTGAGATAGTAATATAACTGCTCCCGCATCAAGAGAACTTCGTCCTCGTGATACTGATATATTTTAGTTTATATAGCCCTTAGCCTTAGTGTTAGGATAGATATATAACTGCTCCCACATCAAGAGAACGCCGTCCTCGTGATACGGATAGATTCTAATTTGTATAGCCATTTGCCTTAGTGATACTATAGTTATATAACGGCTCCCACATCAAGAGAACGTTATATAATTGCTCCCGCATCAAGAGAACATCGTCCTCGTGATACTGATAGATTTTAGTTTGTATAGCCATTAGCCTTTGTGGTAGGATAGTCATATAACTGCTCCCACATCAAGAGAACATCGTCGTTGTGATACTGATAGAGTTTAGTTTGTATAGCCATTAGCTTTAGTGGTAGGGTAGTAATATAACTGCTCCCACATCAAGAGAACCACGTCCTTGTGATACTGGTAGGGTTTAGTTTGTATAGCCATTAGCTTTAGTGGTAGGATAGTTATTTAACTTCCCACATGAAGAGAACATCGTCCTCGTGATACTGATAGAGAATATTTTGTATGGCTATTAGCCTTAGTGGTAGGATAGTTATATAAGTGCTCCCACATCAAGAGAAGATCATCCCCGTGATACTGAGAGAGTTTAGTTTGTATAGCCATTAGCTTTAGTGGTAGGATAGTAATATAACTGCTCCCGCATCAAAAGAACATCGTGCTCGTGATACTGATAGAGCTTAGTTTGTATAGCCATTAGCCTTAGTGGTAGGATAGTTATATAACTGCTCCCACACAAAGAGAACTTCGTCCTGATGATACTGATAGAGTTTAGTTTGTATAGCCATTAGCTTTAGTGGTAGAATAGTTAACTTCTCCCACATCAGGAGAATATCGCCCTCGTGATACTGATAGAGCTTTGCTTGTATAGCCATTAGCCTTAGTGGTAGGATAGTTATATAACTGCTCCCACATCAAGAGAACATCGTCCTAGTGATACTGATAGATTTTAGTTTATATAGCCCTTAGCCTTAGTGGTAGGATAGTTATATAACTGCTCCCACATCAGGAGAACATCGTCCTCGTGATACTGATAGAGTATAGTTTGTAATGCCAGTAGCTTTAGTGGTAGGATAGTTATATAACTGCTTCCAAATCAAGAGAACATCGTCCTCATGATACTGATAGAGTTTAGTTTGTATAGCCATTAGCTTTAGTGGTAGGATTGTTATATAACTGCTCCCACATCAAGAGATCTTCGTCCTCGTGATACTGATATAATTTAGTTTATATAGCCCTTAGCCTTAGTGGTGGGATAGTTGTATAACTGCTCCCACATCAAGAGAACATCGTCCTCGTGATACTGATAGAGTATAGTTTGTAATGCCAGTAGCGTTAGCGGTAGGATAGTTATATAACTGCTTCCATATGAAGAGAAAATCGTCCTCGTGATACTGATAGATTTTAGTTTGTATAGCCATTAGCTTTAGTGGTAGGATTGTTATATAACTGCTTTCACATCAAGAGAACTTCGTCCTCGTTGTACTGATATATTTTAGTTTATATAGCCCTTAGCCTTAGTGGTAGGATAGTTATATAACTGCTCCCACATCAGGAGAACATCGTCCTCGTCATACTGATAGGGTATAGTTTGTAATGCCAGTAGCTTTAGTGGTAGGATAGTTATATTACTGCTTCCAAATCAAGAGAACATCGTCCACGTGATACTGATAGAGTATAGTTTGTAATGCCAGTAGCTTTAGTGGTAGGATAGTTATATAACTGCTTCTAAATCAAGAGAACATTGTCCTCGTGATACTGATAGAGTTTAGTTTGTGTAGCCATTAGCTTTAGTGGTAGGATTGTATATAACTGCTCCCACATCAAGAGAACATAGTCCCTAGTGATACTGATAGAGTTTAGTTTGTATAGCCATTAGTTTTATTGGTAGGATTGTTATATAACTGCTCCCACATCAAGAGATCTTCGTCCTCGTGATACTGATATATTTTAGTTTATATAGCCCTTAGCCTTAGTGGTAGGATAGTTGTATAACTGCTCCCACATCAGGAGAACATCGTCCTCGTCATACTGATGGTGTATAGTTTGTAATGCGAGTAGCTTTAGTGGTAGGATAGTTATATAACTGTTTCCAAATCAAGAGAACATCGTCCTCGTGATACTGATAGAGTTTAGTTTGTACAGCCATTAGCTTTAGTGGGAGGACTGTTATATAACTGCTCCCACATCAAGAGAACTTCGTCCTCGTGATACTGATATATTTTTGTTTATATAGCCCTTAGCGTTAGTGGTAGGATAGTTATATAACTGCTCCCACATCAAGAGAACATAGTCCCTAGTGATAGTGATGGAGTTTAGTTTGTATAGCCATTAGCTTTATTGGTAGGACTGTTATATAACTGCTCCCACATCAAGAGATCTTCGTCCTCGTGATACTGATATATTTTAGTTTATATAGCCCTTAGCCTTAGTGGTAGGATAGTTATATAACTGCTCCCACATCGGGAGAACATCGTCCTCGTGATACTGATAGAGTGTAGTTTGTAATGCCAGTAGCTTTAGTGGTAGGATAGTTATATAACTGCTTCCAAATCAAGAGAACATCGTCCTCGTGATACTGATAGAGTTTAGTTTGTATAGCCATTAGCTTTAGTGGTAGGATTGTTATATAACTGCTCCCACATCAAGAGATCTTCGTCCTCGTGATACTGATATATTTTAGTTTATATAGCCCTTAGCCTTAGTGGTAGGATAGTTGTATAACTGCTCCCACATCAAGAGAACATCGTCTTCGTGATACGGATAGAGTATAGTTTGTAATGCCAGTAGCTTTAGTGGTAGGATAGTTATATAACTGCTTCCAAATCAAGAGAACATCATCCTCGTGATACTGATAGAGTTTAGTTTGTATAGCCATTAGCTTTAGTGGTAGGATTGTTATATAACTGCTCCCACATCAAGAGAACTTCGTCCTCGTGATACTGATATATTTTAGTTTATATAGCCCTTAGCCTTAGTGGTACGATAGTTATATATCTGCTCCCACATCAGGAGAACATCGTCCTCGTGATACTGATAGAGTATAGTTTGTATTGCCAGTGGCTTTAGTGGTAGGATAGTTATATAACTGCCTCCAAATCAAGAGAACGTCGTCCTCGTGATACTGATAGAGTTTAGTTTGTATAGCCATTAGCCTTAGTGGTAGGATAGTTATATAACTACTCCCACATAAAGAGAATAACGTCCTCGTGATACTGATAGAGTATAGTTTGTAATGCCAGTAGCTTTAGTGGTAGGATAGTTATATTACTGCTTCCAAATCAAGAGAACATCGTCCTCGTGATACTGATAGAGTTTAGTTTGTATAGCCATTAGCTTTAGTGGTAGGATTGTTATATAACTGCTCCCACATCAAGAGATCTTCGTCCTCGTGATACTGATATAATTTAGTTTATATAGCCCTTAGCCTTAGGGGTAGGATAGTTGTATAACTGCTCCCACATCAAGAGAACATCGTCCTCGTGATACTGATAGAGTATAGTTTGTAATGCCAGTAGCTTTAGTGGTAGGATAGTTATATAACTGCTTCCAAATCAAGAGAACATCGTCCTCGTGATACTGATAGAGTTTAGTTTGTATAGCCATTAGCTTTAGTTTTAGGATTGTTATATAACTGCTCCCACATCAAGAGTACTTCGTCCTCGTGGTACTGATATATTTTAGTTTATATAGCCCTTAGCCTTAGTGGTACGATAGTTATATATCTGCCCCCACATCAAGAGAACATCGTCCTCGTGATACTGATAGAGTATAGTTTGTATTGCCAGTGGCTTTAGTGGTAGGATAGTTATATAACTGCCTCCAAATTAAGAGAACGTCCTCCTCGTGATACTGATAGATCTTAGTTAGTATAGCCATTAGCTTTAGTGGTAGGATAGTAATATAACTGCTCCCGCATCAAGAGAAGATCGTCCTCGTGATACTGATAGTTTTTAGTTTGTATAGCCATTAGCCTTAGTGGTAGGATAGTTATATTACTGCTCCCACATAAAGAGAATATCGTGCTCGTGATACTGATAGAGTTTAGTTTATATAGCCCTTAGCCTTAGTGGTAGGATAGTTATATAACTGCTCCCACATCAAGAGAACATCGTCCTCGTGATACTGATAGAGTTTAGTTTGTATAGCCATTAGCCTTAGTGGTAGGATAGTTATATAACTGCTCCCACACAAAGAGAACATCGTCCTCGTGATACAGATAGAGTTTAGGTTGTATAGCCATTAGCTTTAGTGGTAATATAGTTATATAACTGTTCCCATATCAGGATAATATCGTCCTCGTGGTACTGATAGAGTTTGGCTTGTATAGCCGTTAGATTTAATGTTAGGGTAGTAATATAACTGCTCCCACATAAAGAGAACATCGTCCTCGTGATACTGATAGAGTTTAGTTTGTATAGCCGTTAGCCTTAGTGGTAGGATAGTTATATAACTGCTCCCACATAAAGAGAATATCGTGCTCGTGATACTGATAGAGCTTAGTATGTATAGCCATTAGCCTTAGCGATAGTATAGTAATATAACTGCTCCCACATCAAGAAAACATCGTCCTCGTGATACTGATAGAGTATAGTTTGTATTGCCAGTGGCTTTAGTGGTAGGGTAGTTATATAACTGCCTCCAAATCAAGAGAACATCGTCCCCGTGATACTGATATATTTTAGTTTATATAGCCCTTAGCGTAAGTGGTAGGATAGTTATATAACTGCTCCCACATCAAGAGAACATAGTCCCTAGTGATACTGATAGAGTTTAGTTTGTATAGCCGTTAGCTTTAGTGGCAGGATTGTTATATAACTGCTCCCACATCAAGAGAACTTCGTCCTCGTGATACTGATATATTTTAGTTTATATAGCCCTTAGCCTTAGTGGTATGATATTTATATATCTGCTCCCACATCAGGAGAACATCGTCCTCGTGATACTGATAGAATATAGTTTGTAATGCCAGTAGGTTTAGTGGTAGGATAGTTATATAACTGCTTCCAAATCAAGAGAACATCGTCCTCGTGATACTGATAGAGTTTAGTTTGTATAGCCATTAGCTTTAGTGGTAGGATTGTTATATAACTGCTCCCACATCAAGAGAACTTCGTCCTCGTGATACTGATATATTTTAGTTTATATAGCCCTTAGCCTTAGTGGTACGATAGTTATATATCTGCTCCCACATCAAGAGAACATCGTCCTCGTTATACTGATAGAGTATAGTTTGTATTGCCAGTGGCTTTAGTGGTAGGGTAGTTATATAACTGCCTCCAAATCAAGAGAACATCGTCCCCGTGATACTGATATATTTTAGTTTATATAGCCCTTAGCGTAAGTGGTAAGATAGTTATATAACTGCTCCCACATCAAGAGAACATAGTCCCTAGTGATACTGATAGAGTTTAGTTTGTATAGCCATTAGCTTTAGTGGTAGGATTGTTATATAACTGCTCCCACATCAAGAGAACTTCGTCCTCGTGATACTGATATATTTTAGTTTATATAGCCCTTAGCGTTAGTGGTAGGATAATTATATAACTGCTCCCACATCAAGAGAACATAGTCCCTAGTGATACTGATAGAGTTTAGTTTGTATAGCCATTAGCTTTAGTGGTAGGATAGTAATATAACTGCTCCCGCATCAAGAGAACATCGTCCTCGTTATACTGATAGAGTGTAGTTTGTATAGCCATTAGCCTTAGTGGTAGGATAGTTATATAACTGCTCCCACACAAAGAGAACATCGTCCTGATGATACTGATAGAGTTTAGTTTGTATAGCCATTAGCTTTAGTGGTAGAAAAGTTAACTGCTCCCACATCAGGAGAATAGCGTCCTCGTGATACTTATAGAGCTTTGTTTGTATAGCCATTAGCCTTAGTGGTAGGATAGTTATATAACTGCTCCCACATCAAGAGAACATCGTCCTCGTGATACTGATAGATTTTAGTTTTTATATCCATTAGCTTTAGTGGTAGGATAGTACTATAACTGCACCCACATCAAGGGAACCTCGTCCATGTGATAGTGGTAGGGGTTAGTTTGTAATGCCATTAGCTTTATTGGTAGGATTGTTATATAACTGCTCCCACATCAAGAGAACTTCGTCCTCGTGATACTGATATATTTTAGTATATATAGCCCTTAGCCTTAGTGGTAGGATAGTTATATAACTGCTCCCACATCAAGAGAACATCGTCCTGGTTATACTGATAGAGTATAGTTTGTACAGCCATTAGGTTTAGTGGTAGGATTGTTATATAACTGCTCCCACATCAAGAGAACTTCGTCCTCGTTATACTGATATATTTTAGTTTATAGCCTTAGTGGTAGGATAGTTATATAACTGCTCCACATCAAGAGAACATATTCCCTATTGATACTGATAGAGTTTAGTTTGTATAGCCGTGAACTTAATTGGTAGGATTGTTATATAACTGCTCCCACATCAAGAGATCTTCGTCCTCGTGATACTGATATATTTTAGTTTATATAGCCCTTAGCCTTAGTGGTAGGATAGTTATATAACTGCTCCCACATCAAGAGAACATCGTCCTCGTGATACTGATAGAGTATAGTTTGTAATGCCAGTAGCTTTAGTGGTAGGATAGTTATATAACTGCTTCCAAATCAAGAGAACATCGTCCTCGTGATACTGATAGAGTTTAGTTTGTAGAGCCATTAGCTTTAGTGGTAGGATAGTAATATAACTGCTCTCGCATCAAGAGAACATCGTCCTCGTGATACTGATAGATTTTAGCTTGTATAGCCATTAGCCTTAGTGGTAGGATAGTTATATATCTGCTCCCACACAAATGGAACATCGTCCTGATGATACTGATAGATTTTAGTTTTTATAGCCATTAGCTTTAGTGGTAGGATTGTTATATAACTGCTCGCACATCAAGAGACCTTCGTCCTCGTGATACTGATAGATTTTAGTTTGGATAGCCATTAGCCCTAGTGGTAGGATGGTTATATAACTGCTCCCACATAAAGAAAATATCGTGCTCGTGATACTGATAGAGCTTGGTATGTATAGCCATTAGCCGTAGCGGTAGTATAGTAATATAACTGCTCCCACATCAAGAGAACATCGTCCTCGTGATACTGATAGTGTTTAGTATGTATAGCCATTAGCCTTAGTGGTATGATAGTTATATAAATGCTCCCACATCAACAGAATATCGTCCTCGTGATACAGATAGAGTTTAGTTTGTATAGCCATTAGCTTTAGTGGTAATATAGTTATATAACTGTTCCCACATCACGATAATGTCGTCCTCGTGGTACTGATAGAGTTTAGTTTGTATAGCCGTTAGATTTAATGGTAGGATAGTAATATAACTGCTCCCACATCAAGAGACCATCATCCCCGTGATACTGATAGAGTTTAGTTTGTATAGCCATTAGCTTCAGTGGTAGAATAGTAATATAACTGCTCCCGCATCAGGAGAACATCGTCCTCATGATACTGATAGAGTATAGTTTGTATAGCCATTAGCCTTAGTGGTAGGATAGTTATATAACTGCTCCCACACAAAGGGAACATCGTCCTGATGATACTGATAGAGTTTAGTTTGTATAGCCATTAGCTTTATTGGTAGGATTGTTATATAACTGCTCCCACATCAAGAGATCTTCGTCCTCGTGATACTGATATATATTAGTTTATGTAGCCCTTAGCCTTAGTGGTAGGATAGTTATGCAACTGCTCCCACATGAGGAGAACATCGTCCTCGTGATACTGATAGAGTATAGTTTGTAATGCCAGTAGCTTTCGTGGTAGGATAGTTATTTACCTGCTTCAAAATCAGGAGAACATCGTCCTCGTGATACTGATAGAGTTTAGTTTGTATAGCCATTAGCTTTATTGGTAGGATTGTAATATAACTGCTCCCACATCAAGAGATCTTCGTCCTCGTGATACTGATATATTTTAGTTTATATAGCCCTTAGCCTTAGTGGTAGGATAGTTGTATAACTGCTCCCACATCAACAGAACATCGTCCTCGTGATACTGATAGAGTATAGTTTTAATGCCAGTAGCTTTATTGGTAGGATAGTTATATAACTGGTTCCAAATCGAGAGAACATCGTCCTCGTGATACTGATAGAGTTTAGTTTGTATAGCTATTAGCTTTGGTGGTAGGATTGTTATATAACTGCTCCCACATCAAGAGAAATTCGTCCTCGTGATACTGATATATTTTAGTTTATATAGCCCTTAGCCTTAGTGGTAGGATAGTTATATAACTGCTCCCACATCAAGAGAACATAGTCCCTGGTGATATTGATAGGGTTTAGTTTGTATAGCCATTAGCTTTAGTGGTAGCATAGTAATATAACTGCTCCCGCATCAAGAGAATATCGTCCTCGTGATACTGATAGAGTTTAGGTTGTATAGCCATTAGCTTTAGTGGTAGGATAGTACTATAACTGCTCCCGCATCAAGAGAACCTCGTCCATGTGATAGTGGTAGGGTTTAGTTTGTAATGCCAGTAGCTTTAGTGGTAGGATAGTTATATAACTGCTTCCAAATCAAGAGAACATCGTCCTCGTGATACTGTTATATTTTAGTTTATATAGCCCTTAGCCTTAGTGGTAGGATAGTTATATATCTGCTCCCACATCAAGAGAATATCGAGCTCGTGATATTGATAGAGTATAGTTTGTAATGCCAGTAGATTTACTGGTAGGATAGTTATATAACTGCTTCCAAATCAAGAGAACGTCGTCCTCGTGATACTGATAGAGTTTAGTTTGTATAGCCATTAGCTTTAGTGGTAGGATTGTTATATAACTGCTCCCGCATCAAGAGAACTTCGTCCTCGTGATACTGACATATTTTAGTTTATATAGCCCTTAGCCTTAGTGGTAGCATAGTTATATAACTGCTCCCACATCAGGGAACATCGTCCCTAGTGATACTGATAGAGTTAGTTTGTATAGCCATTAGCTTTAGTGGTAGGATAGTAATATGACTGCTCCCGCATCAAGAGAATATCGTCCTCGTTATACTGATAGAGTTTAGTTTGTATAGCCATTAGCCTTAGTGGTAGGATAGTTATATAACTGCTCCCACACAAAGAGAACATCGTCCTGATGATACTGATAGAGTTTACTTTGTATAGCCATTAGATTTAGTGGTAGGATTGTTATATAACTGCTCCCACATCAAGAGAATATCGTCCTCGTGATACAGATAGAGTTTAGTTTGTATAGCCATTAGCTTTAGTGGTAATATAGTTATATAACTGTTCCCATATCACGAGAATATCGTCCTCGTGGTCCTGATAGAGTTTAGTTTGTATAGCCGTTAGATTTAATGGTAGGGTAGTAATATAACTGCTCCCAGACGACGAGACCATCATCCCCGTGATACTGATAGAGATTAGTTTGTATAGCCATTAGCTTTAGTGGTAGGATAGTAATATAACTGCTCCCGCATCAAGAGAACATCGTCCTCGTTATACTGATAGAGTGTAGTTTGTATAGCCATTAGCCTTAGTGGTAGGATAGTTATATAACTGCTCCCACACAAAGAGAACATCGTCCTGATGATACTGATAGAGTTTAGTTTGTATAGCCATTAGCTTTAGTGGTAGGATTCTTATATAACTGCTCCCACATCAAGAGAACTTCGTCCTCGTAATACTGATATATTTTAGTTTATACAGCCCATAGCCTTAGTGGTAGGATAGTTATATATCTGCTCCCACATCAAGAGAACATCGTCCTCGTGATACTGATTGAGTATAGTTTGTAATGCCAGTAGCTTTAGTGGTAGGATAGTTATATTACTGCTTCCAAATCAAGACAACGTCGTCCGCGTGATACTGATAGAGTTTAGTTTGTATAGCCATTAGCTTTAGTGGTAGGATTGTCATATAACTGCTCCCGCATCAAGAGAACTTCGTCCTCGTGATACTGACATATTTTAGTTTATATAGCCCTTAGCCTTAGTGGTAGGGTAGTTATATAACTGCTCCCACATCAAGAGAACGTCGTCCCTAGTGATACTGATAGAGTTTAGTTTGTATAGCCATTAGCTTTATTGGTAAGATAGTAATATAACTGCCCCCGCATCAAGAGAACATCGTCCTCGTGATACTGATAGATTTTAGTTTTTATATCAATTAGCTTTAGTGGTAGGATAGTACTATAACAGCTCCCACATCAAGAGACTCTCGTCCATGTGATAGTGGTAGGGTTTAGTTTTTAATGCCAGTAGCTTTAGTGGTAGGATAGTTATATAACTGCTTCCAAATCAAGAGAACATCGTCCTCGTGATACTGATATATTTCAGTTTATATAGCCTTTAGTCTTAGTGGTAGAATAGTTATATAACTGCTCCCACATCAAGAGAACATCGTCCTCGTGATACTGATAAAGTTTAGTTTATATAGCCCTTAGCCTTAGTGGTAGGATAGTTATATAACTGCTCCCACATCAAGAGAACATCGTCCTCGTGATGCTGATAGAGTTTAGTTTGTATAGCCATTAGCCCTAGTGGTAGGATAGTTATATCAGTGCACCCACACAAAGAGAACATCGTCCTGATGATACTGATAGAGTTTAGTTTGTAAAGCGATTAGCTTTAGTGGTAGGATTGTTATATAACTGCTCCCACATCAAGAGAACTTCGTCCTCGTGATACTGACAGATTTTAGTATGTATAGCCATTAGCCTTAGCGGTAGTATAGTAATATAACTGCTTCCACATCAAGAGAAAATCATCCCCGTGATACTGAGAGAGTTTAGTTTGTATAGCCATTAGCTTTAGTGGTAGGATAGTAATATAACTGCTCCCGCATCAAAAGAACATCGTGCTCGTGATACTGATAGAGCTTAGTTTGTATAGCCATTAGCCTTAGTGGTAGGATAGTTATATAACTGCTCCCACACAAAGAGAACTTCGTCCTGATGATACTGATAGAGTTTAGTTTGTATAGCCATTAGCTTTAGTGGTAGGATTGTTATATAACTGCTCCCACATAAAGAGAACTTCGTCCTCGTGATACTGATATATTTTAGTTTATATAGCCCTTAGACTTAGTGTTAGGATAGTTATATAACTGCTCCCACATCAAGAGAACATCGTCCTGGTGATACCGATAGAGTTTAGTTTGTATAGCCATTAGCTTTATTGGTGAGATAGTAATATAACTGCTCCCGCATCAAGAGAACTTCGTCCTCGTGATACTGATATATTTTAGTTTATATAGCCCTTAGCCTTAGTGTTAGGATAGATATATAACTGCTCCCACATCAAGAGAACGCCGTCCTCGTGATACGGATAGATTCTAATTTGTATAGCCATTTGCCTTAGTGATACTATAGTTATATAACGGCTCCCACATCAAGAGAACGTTATATAATTGCTCCCGCATCAAGAGAACATCGTCCTCGTGATACTGATAGATTTTAGTTTGTATAGCCATTAGCCTTTGTGGTAGGATAGTCATATAACTGCTCCCACATCAAGAGAACATCGTCGTTGTGATACTGATAGAGTTTAGTTTGTATAGCCATTAGCTTTAGTGGTAGGGTAGTAATATAACTGCTCCCACATCAAGAGAACCACGTCCTTGTGATACTGGTAGGGTTTAGTTTGTATAGCCATTAGCTTTAGTGGTAGGATAGTTATTTAACTTCCCACATGAAGAGAACATCGTCCTCGTGATACTGATAGAGAATATTTTGTATGGCTATTAGCCTTAGTGGTAGGATAGTTATATAAGTGCTCCCACATCAAGAGAAGATCATCCCCGTGATACTGAGAGAGTTTAGTTTGTATAGCCATTTAGCTTTAGTGGTAGGATACTAATATAACTGCTCCCGCATCAAAAGAACATCGTGCTCGTGATACTGATAGAGCTTAGTTTGTATAGCCATTAGCCTTAGTGGTAGGATAGTTATATAACTGCTCCCACACAAAGAGAACTTCGTCCTGATGATACTGATAGAGTTTAGTTTGTATAGCCATTAGCTTTAGTGGTAGAATAGTTAACTTCTCCCACATCAGGAGAATATCGCCCTCGTGATACTGATAGAGCTTTGCTTGTATAGCCATTAGCCTTAGTGGTAGGATAGTTATATAACTGCTCCCACATCAAGTGAACATCGTCCTAGTGATACTGATAGATTTTAGTTTATATAGCCCTTAGCCTTAGTGGTAGGATAGTTATATAACTGCTCCCACATCAGGAGAACATCGTCCTCGTGATACTGATAGAGTATAGTTTGTAATGCCAGTAGCTTTAGTGGTAGGATAGTTATATAACTGCTTCCAAATCAAGAGAACATCGTCCTCATGATACTGATAGAGTTTAGTTTGTATAGCCATTAGCTTTAGTGGTAGGATTGTTATATAACTGCTCCCACATCAAGAGATCTTCGTCCTCGTGATACTGATATAATTTAGTTTATATAGCCCTTAGCCTTAGTGGTGGGATAGTTGTATAACTGCTCCCACATCAAGAGAACATCGTCCTCGTGATACTGATAGAGTATAGTTTGTAATGCCAGTAGCTTTAGCGGTAGGATAGTTATATAACTGCTTCCATATGAAGAGAAAATCGTCCTCGTGATACTGATAGATTTTAGTTTGTATAGCCATTAGCTTTAGTGGTAGGATTGTTATATAACTGCTTTCACATCAAGAGAACTTCGTCCTCGTTGTACTGATATATTTTAGTTTATATAGCCCTTAGCCTTAGTGGTAGGATAGTTATATAACTGCTCCCACATCAGGAGAACATCGTCCTCGTCATACTGATAGGGTATAGTTTGTAATGCCAGTAGCTTTAGTGGTAGGATAGTTATATTACTGCTTCCAAATCAAGAGAACATCGTCCACGTGATACTGATAGAGTATAGTTTGTAATGCCAGTAGCTTTAGTGGTAGGATAGTTATATAACTGCTTCTAAATCAAGAGAACATTGTCCTCGTGATACTGATAGAGTTTAGTTTGTGTAGCCATTAGCTTTAGTGGTAGGATTGTTATATAACTGCTCCCACATCAAGAGAACATAGTCCCTAGTGATACTGATAGAGTTTAGTTTGTATAGCCATTAGTTTTATTGGTAGGATTGTTATATAACTGCTCCCACATCAAGAGATCTTCGTCCTCGTGATACTGATATATTTTAGTTATATAGCCCTTAGCCTTAGTGGTAGGATAGTTATATAACTGCTCCCACATCAGGAGAACATCGTCCTCGTCATACTGATAGGGTATAGTTTGTAATGCCAGTAGCTTTAGTGGTAGGATAGTTATATAACTGTTTCCAAATCAAGAGAACATCGTCCTCGTGATACTGATAGAGTTTAGTTTGTACAGCCATTAGCTTTAGTGGGAGGACTGTTATATAACTGCTCCCACATCAAGAGAACTTCGTCCTCGTGATACTGATATATTTTTGTTTATATAGCCCTTAGCGTTAGTGGTAGGATAGTTATATAACTGCTCCCACATCAAGAGAACATAGTCCCTAGTGATAGTGATAGAGTTTAGTTTGTATAGCCATTAGCTTTATTGGTAGGACTGTTATATAACTGCTCCCACATCAAGAGATCTTCGTCCTCGTGATACTGATATATTTTAGTTTATATAGCCCTTAGCCTTAGTGGTAGGATAGTTATATAACTGCTCCCACATCGGGAGAACATCGTCCTCGTGATACTGATAGAGTGTAGTCTGTAATGCCAGTAGCTTTAGTGGTAGGATAGTTATATAACTGCTTCCAAATCAAGAGAACATCGTCCTCGTGATACTGATAGAGTTTAGTTTGTATAGCCATTAGCTTTAGTGGTAGGATTGTTATATAACTGCTCCCACATCAAGAGATCTTCGTCCTCGTGATACTGATATATTTTAGTTTATATAGCCCTTAGCCTTAGTGGTAGGATAGTTGTATAACTGCTCCCACATCAAGAGAACATCGTCTTCGTGATACGGATAGAGTATAGTTTGTAATGCCAGTAGCTTTAGTGGTAGGATAGTTATATAACTGCTTCCAAATCAAGAGAACATCATCCTCGTGATACTGATAGAGTTTAGTTTGTATAGCCATTAGCTTTAGTGGTAGGATTGTTATATAACTGCTCCCACATCAAGAGTACTTCGTCCTCGTGGTACTGATATATTTTAGTTTATATAGCCCTTAGCCTTAGTGGTACGATAGTTATATATCTGCTCCCACATCAAGAGAACATCGTCCTCGTGATACTGATAGAGTATAGTTTGTATTGCCAGTGGCTTTAGTGGTAGGATAGTTATATAACTGCCTCCAAATTAAGAGAACGTCCTCCTCGTGATACTGATAGATCTTAGTTAGTATAGCCATTAGCTTTAGTGGTGGGATAGTAATATAACTGCTCCCGCATCAAGAGAAGATCGTCCTCGTGATACTGATAGTTTTTAGTTTGTATAGCCATTAGCCTTAGTTGTATTACTGCTCCCACATAAAGAGAATATCGTGCTCGTGATACTGATAGAGCTTAGTATGTATAGCCATTAGCCTTAGCGGTAGTATAGTAATATAACTGCTCCCACATCAAGAAAACATCGTCCTCGTGATACTGATAGAGTTTAGTTTGTATAGCCATTAGCCTTAGTGGTACGATAGTTATATAACTGCTCGCACATAAAGAGTACATCGTCCTCGTGATACAGAGAGAGTTTAGTTTGTATAGCCATTAGCTTTAGTGGTAATATAGTTATATAACTGTTCCCATATCACGATAATATCGTCCTCGTGATACTGATAGAGTTTAGTTTGTATAGCCGTTAGATTTAATGGTAGGGTAGTAATATAACTGCTCCCACATCAAGAGAACATCATCCCCGTGATACTGATGGAGTTTAGGTTGTATAGCCATTAGCTTTAGTGGTAGGATAGTAATATAACTGCTCCCGCATCAAGAGGACATCGTCCTCGTGATACTGATAGAGTTTAGGTTGTATAGCCATTAGCTTTAGTGGTAGGATAGTAATATAACTGCTCCCGCATCAAGAGAACATCGTCCTCGTGATACTGATAGAGTTTTAGTTTGTATAGCCATTAGCTTTAGTGGTAGGATTGTTATATAACTGCTCCCACATCCAGAGAACATCGTCCTAGTGATACTGATAGATTTAGTTTGTATAGCCATTAGCTTTATTGGTAGGATAGTTATATGACTGCTCCCACATCAAGAGAACATCGTCCTCGTGATATTGATAGATTAATTTTTTATATCCATTAGCTTTAGTGGTAGGGGAGTACTGTAACTGCTCCCACATCAAGAGAACCTCGTCCATGTGATAGTGGTAGGGTTTAGTTTGTAATGCCAGTAGCTTTAGTGGCAGGATAGTTATATAACTGTTTCCAAATCAAGAGAACATCGTCCTCGTGATACTGATAGAGTTTAGTTTGTACAGCCATTAGCTTTATTGGTAGGATTGTTATATAACTGCTCCCACATCAAGAGATCTTCGTCCTCGTGATACTGATATATTTTAGTTTATATAGCCCTTAGCCTTAGTGGTAGGATAGTTATATAACTGCTCCCACATCAAGAGAACATAGTCCCTAGTGATACTGATAGAGTTTAGTTTGTATAGCCATTAGCTTTATTTTTAGGATAGTAATATAACTGCTCCCGCATCAAGAGAACATCGTCCTCGTGATACTGATAGAGCTTAGTTTGTATAGCCATTAGCCTTAGTGGTAAGATAGTTATATAACTGCTCCCACATCAAGAGAACATCGTCCTCGTGATACAGATTGGGTTTAGTTTGTAAAGCCATTAGCATTAGTGGTAATATAGTTATATAACTGCTTCCACATCAAGACAATATCGTCCTCGTGATACTGATAGAATTTAGTTTGTATAGCCGTTAGATTTAATGGTAGGGTAGTATTATAACTGCTCCCACATCAAGAGAACATCATCCCCGTGTACTGATAGAGTTTAGTTTGTATAGCCATTAGCCTTAGTGGTAGGATAGTTATGTAACTGCCCCCACACAAAGAGAACATCGTCCTGATGATACTGACAGAGTTTAGTTTGTATAGCCATTAGCTTTAGTTATAGGATTGTTATATAACTGCTCCCACATCAAGAGAATATCGTCCTCGTGATACAGATAGAGTTTAGTTTGTATAGCCATTAGCTTTAGTGGTAATATAGTTATATAACTGTTCCCATATCACGATAATATCGTCCTCGTGGTACTGATAGAGTTTAGTTTGTATAGCCGTTAGATTTAATGGTACTGTAGTAATATAACTGCTCCCACATCAAGAGACCATCATCCCCGTGATACTGATAGAGATTAGTTTGTATAGCCATTAGCTTTAGTGGTAGGATAGTAATACAACTGCTGGCGCATCAAGAGAACATCGTCCTCGTGATACTGATAGAGTTTAGTTTGTATAGCCATTAGCCTTAGTGGTAGGATAGTTGTATAACGGCTCCCACACAAAGAGAACATCGTCCTGATGATATTGATAGAGTTTAGTTTGTATAGCCGTTAGCTTTAGTGGTAGGATTGTTATATAACTGCTCCCACATCAAGAGAACTTCGTCCTCGTGATACTGATATATTTTAGTTTATATAGCCCTTAGCCTTATTGGTAGGATAGATATATATCTGCTCCCACATCAAGAGAACATCGTTCTCGTGTTACTGATAGAGTATAGTTTGTAATGCCAGTAGCTTTAGTGGTAGGATAGTTATTTAACTGCTTCCAAATCAAGACAACGTCGTCCTCGTGATACTCATAGAGTTTAGTTTGTATAGCCATTAGCTTTAGTGGTAGGATTGTTATATAACTGCTTCCACATCAAGAGGACTTCGTCCTCGTGATACTGATAGAGTATAGTTTGTAATGCCAGTAGCTTTAGTGGTAGGATAGTTATATAACTGCTTCCAAGTCAAGAGAACGTCGTCCTCGTGATACTGATAGAGTTTAGTTTGTATAGCCATTAGCTTTATTGGTAGGATTGTTATATAACTGCTCCCACATCAAGAGATCTTCGTCCTCGTGATACTGATATATTTTAGTTTATATAGCCCTTAGGCTTAGTGGTAGGATAGTTATATAACTGCTCCCACATCAGGAGAACATCGTCCTCGTGATACTGATAGAGTTTAGTTTGTATAGCCATTAGCCTTAGTGGTAGGATAGTACTATAACTGCTCCCACATCAAGAGAACCTCGTCCATGTGATAGTGGTAGGGTTTAGTTTGTAATGCCACTAGCTTTAGTGGTAGGATAGCTATATAACTGCTTCCAAATCAAGAGAACATCGTCCTCGTGATACTGATAGAGTTTAGTTTGTATAGCCATTAGCTTTAGTGGTAGGATTGTTATATAACTGCTCCCACATCAAGAGAACTTCGTCCTCGTGATACTGATATATTTTAGTTTATATAGCCCTTAGACTTTGTGTTAGGATAGTTATATAACTGCTCCCACATCAAGAGAACATCGTCCTGGTGATACTGATAGAGTTTAGTTTGTATAGCCATTAGCTTTAGTGGTAGAATAGGTAACTTCTCCCACATCAGGAGAATATCGCCCTCGTGATACTGATAGAGCTTTGCTTGTATAGCCATTAGCCTTAGTGGTAGGATAGTTATATGACAGCTCCCACATCAAGGGAACATCGTCCTCGTGATACTGATAGATTTTAGTTTTTATATCCATTAGCTTTAGTGGTAGGTTAATACTATAACTGCTCCCACATCAAGAGAACCTCGTCCATGTGATAGTGGTAGGGTTTAGTTTGTAATGCCAGTAG
The DNA here is from genome assembly GCF_040414725.1 of Anabrus simplex. Classification (NCBI taxonomy): domain Eukaryota; kingdom Metazoa; phylum Arthropoda; class Insecta; order Orthoptera; family Tettigoniidae; genus Anabrus; species Anabrus simplex. Next base: position 193,379,600 of record NC_090270.1, read on the forward strand.
CTTTAGTGGTAGGATAGTTATATTACTGCTTCCAAATCAAGAGAACATCGTCCACGTGATACTGATAGAGTATAGTTTGTAATGCCAGTAGCTTTAGTGGTAGGATAGTTATATAACTGTTTCTAAATCAAGAGAACATCGTCCTCGTGATACTGATAGTGTTTAGTTTGTATAGCCATTAGCTTTAGTGGTAGGATTGTTATATAACTGCTCCCACATCAAGAGAACTTCGTCCTCGTGATACTGATATATTTTAGTTTACATAGCCCTTAGCCTTAGTGGTAGGATAGTTATAAAACTGCTCCCACATCAAGAGAACATAGTCCCTAGTGATACTGATAGAGTTAGTTTGTATAGCCATTAGCTTTATTGGTAGGACTGTTATATAACTGCTCCCACATCGAGAGATCTTCGTCCTCGTGATACTGATATATTTTAGTTTATATAGCCCTTAGCCTTAGTGGTAGGATAGTTATATAACTGCTCCCACATCAGGAGAACATCGTCCTCGTGATACTGATAGAGTATAGTTTGTAATGCCAGTAGCTTTAGTGGTAGGATAGTTATATAACTGCTTCCATATCAAGAGAACTTCGTCCTCGTGATACTGATAGAGTTTAGTTTGTATAGCCATCAGCTTTAGTGGTAGGATTGTTATATAACTGCTCCCACATCAAGAGATCTTCGTCCTCGTGATACTGATATATTTTAGTTTATATAGCCCTTAGCCTTAGTGGTAGGATAGTTGTATAACTGCTCCCACATCAAGAGAACATCGTCCTCGTGATACGGATAGAGTATAGTTTGTAATGCCAGTAGCTTTAGTGGTAGGATAGTTATATAACTGCTTCCAAATCAAGAGAACATCATCCTCGTGATACTGATAGAGTTTAGTTTGTATAGCCATTAGCTTTAGTGGTAGGATTGTTATATAACTGCTCCCACATCAAGAGAACTTCGTCCTCGTGATACTGATATATTTTAGTTTATATAGCCCTTAGCCTTAGTGGTACGATAGTTACATATCTGCTCCCACATCAAGAGAACATCGTCCTCGTGATACTGATAGAGTATAGTTTGTATTGCCAGTGGCTTTAGTGGTAGGATAGTTATATAACTGCCTCCAAATCAAGAGAACGTCGTCCTCGTGATACTGATAGAGTTTAGTTTGTATAGCCATTAGCCTTAGTGGTAGGATACTTATATAACTGCTCCCACATCAAGAGATCTTCGTCCTCGTGATACTGATATAATTTAGTTTATATAGCCCTTAGCCTTAGGGGTAGGATAGTTGTATAACTGCTCCCACATCAAGAGAACATCGTCCTCGTGATACTGATAGAGTATAGTTTGTAATGCCAGTAGCTTTAGTGGTAGGATAGTTATATGACTGCTTCCAAATCAAGAGAACATCGTCCTCGTGATACTGATAGAGTTTAGTTTGTATAGCCATTAGCTTTAGTGGTAGGATTGTTATATATCTGCTCCCACATCAAGAGAACATCGTCCTCGTGATACTGATAGAGTATAGTTTGTATTGCCAGTGGCTTTAGTGGTAGGATAGTTATATAACTGCCTCCAAATTAAGAGAACGTCGTCCTCGTGATACTGATAGATCTTAGTTAGTATAGCCATTAGCTTTAGTGGTAGGATAGTAATATAACTGCTCCCGCATCAAGAGAAGATCGTCCTCGTGATACTGATAGTTTTTAGTTTGTGTAGCCATTAGCCTTAGTGGTAGGAAAGTTATATTACTGCTCCCACATAAAGAGAATATCGTGCTCGTGATACTGATAGAGCTTAGTATGTATAGCCATTAGCCTTAGCGGTAGTATAGTAATATAACTGCTCCCACATCAAGAAAACATCGTCCTCGTGATACTGATAGAGTTTAGTTTGTATAGCCATTAGCCTTAGTGGTACGATAGTTATATAACTGCTCGCACATAAAGAGTACATCGTCCTCGTGATACAGAGAGAGTTTAGTTTGTATAGCCATTAGCTTTAGTGGTAATATAGTTATATAACTGTTCCCATATCACGATAATATCGTCCTCGTGATACTGATAGAGTTTAGTTTGTATAGCCGTTAGATTTAATGGTAGGGTAGTAATATAACTGCTCCCACATCAAGAGAACATCATCCCCGTGATACTGATGGAGTTTAGGTTGTATAGCCATTAGCTTTAGTGGTAGGATAGTAATATAACTGCTCCCGCATCAAGAGGACATCGTCCTCGTGATACTGATAGAGTTTAGGTTGTATAGCCATTAGCTTTAGTGGTAGGATAGTAATATAACTGCTCCCGCATCAAGAGAACATCGTCCTCGTGATACTGATAGAGTTTTAGTTTGTATAGCCATTAGCTTTAGTGGTAGGATTGTTATATAACTGCTCCCACATCCAGAGAACATCGTCCTAGTGATACTGATAGATTTAGTTTGTATAGCCATTAGCTTTATTGGTAGGATAGTTATATGACTGCTCCCACATCAAGAGAACATCGTCCTCGTGATACTGATAGATTAATTTTTTATATCCATTAGCTTTAGTGGTAGGAGAGTACTGTAACTGCTCCCACATCAAGAGAACCTCATCCATGTGATAGTGGTAGGGTTTAGTTTGTAATGCCAGTAGCTTTAGTGGCAGGATAGTTATATAACTGTTTCCAAATCAAGAGAACATCGTCCTCGTGATACTGATAGAGTTTAGTTTGTACAGCCATTAGCTTTATTGGTAGGATTGTTATATAACTGCTCCCACATCAAGAGAACTTCGTCCTCGTGATACTGATATATTTTAGTTTATATAGCCCTTAGACTTTGTGTTAGGATAGTTATATAACTGCTCCCACATCAAGAGAACATCGTCCTGGTGATACTGATAGAGTTTAGTTTGTATAGCCATTAGCTTTAGTGGTAGAATAGGTAACTTCTCCCACATCAGGAGAATATCGCCCTCGTGATACTGATAGAGCTTTGCTTGTATAGCCATTAGCCTTAGTGGTAGGATAGTTATATGACAGCTCCCACATCAAGAGAACATCGTCCTCGTGATACTGATAGATTTTAGTTTTTATATCCATTAGCTTTAGTGGTAGGTTAATACTATAACTGCTCCCACATCAAGAGAACCTCGTCCATGTGATAGTGGTAGGGTTTAGTTTGTAATGCCAGTAGCTTTAGTGGTAGGATAGTTAGATTACTGCTTCCAAATCAAGAGAACATCGTCCACGTGATACTGATAGAGTATAGTTTGTAATGCCAGTAGCTTTAGTGGTAGGATAGTTATATAACTGTTTCTAAATCAAGAGAACATCGTCCTCGTGATACTGATAGTGTTTAGTTTGTATAGCCATTAGCTTTAGTGGTAGGATTGTTATATAACTGCTCCCACATCAAGAGAACTTCGTCCTCGTGATACTGATATATTTTAGTTTACATAGCCCTTAGCCTTAGTGGTAGGATAGTTATAAAACTGCTCCCACATCAAGAGAACATAGTCCCTAGTGATACTGATAGAGTTAGTTTGTATAGCCATTAGCTTTATTGGTAGGACTGTTATATAACTGCTCCCACATCAGGAGAACATCGTCCTCGTGATACTGATAGAGTATAGTTTGTAATGCCAGTAGCTTTAGTGGTAGGATAGTTATATAACTGCTTCCATATCAAGAGAACATCGTCCTCGTGATACTGATAGAGTTTAGTTTGTATAGCCATCAGCTTTAGTGGTAGGATTGTTATATAACTGCTCCCACATCAAGAGATCTTCGTCCTCGTGATACTGATATATTTTAGTTTATATAGCCCTTAGCCTTAGTGGTAGGATAGTTGTATAACTGCTCCCACATCAAGAGAACATCGTCCTCGTGATACGGATAGAGTATAGTTTGTAATGCCAGTAGCTTTAGTGGTAGGAGAGTTATATAACTGCTTCCAAATCAAGAGAACATCATCCTCGTGATACTGATAGAGTTTAGTTTGTATAGCCATTAGCTTTAGTGGTAGGATTGTTATATAACTGCTCCCACATCAAGAGAACTTCGTCCTCGTGATACTGATATATTTTAGTTTATATAGCCCTTAGCCTTAGTGGTACGATAGTTATATATCTGCTCCCACATCAAGAGAACATCGTCCTCGTGATACTGATAGAGTATAGTTTGTATTGCCAGTGGCTTTAGTGGTAGGATAGTTATATAACTGCCTCCAAATCAAGAGAACGTCGTCCTCGTGATACTGATAGAGTTTAGTTTGTATAGCCATTAGCCTTAGTGGTAGGATACTTATATAACTACTCCCACATAAAGAGAATAACGTGCTCGTGATACTGATAGAGCTTAGTATGTATAGCCATTAGCCTTAGCGGTAGTATAGTAATATAACTGCTCCCACATCAAGAGAACATCGTCCTAGTGATACTGATAGATTTTAGTTTGTATAGCCATTAGCCTTAGTGGTAGGATAGTTATATATCTGCTCCCACATCAAGAGAACTTCGTCCTCGTGATACTGATATATTTTAGTTTACATAGCCCTTAGCCTTAGTGGTAGGATAGTTATAAAACTGCTCCCACATCAAGAGAACATTGTCCCTAGTGATACTGATAGAGTTTAGTTTGTATAACCATTAGCTTTATTGGTAGGATTGTTATATAACTGCTCCCACATCAAGAGATCTTCGTCCTCGTGATACTGATATATTTTAGTTTATATAGCCCTTAGCCTTAGTGGTAGGATAGTTATATAACTGCTCCCACATCACGAGAACATCGTCCTCGTGATACTGATAGAGTATAGTTTGTAATGCCAGTAGTTTTAGTGGTAGGTTAGTTATATTACTGCTTCCAAATCAAGAGAACATCGTCCTCGTGATACTGATAGAGTTTAGTTTGTATAGCCATTAGCTTTAGTGGTAGGATTGTTATATAACTGCTCCCACATCAAGAGATCTTCGTCCTCGTGATACTGATATAATTTAGTTTATATAGCCCTTAGCCTTAGGGGTAGGATAGTTGTATAACTGCTCCCACATCAAGAGAACATCGTCCTCGTGATACTGATAGAGTATAGTTTGTAATGCCAGTAGCTTTAGTGGTAGGATAGTTATATGACTGCTTCCAAATCAAGAGAACATCGTCCTCGTGATACTGATAGAGTTTAGTTTGTATAGCCATTAGCTTTAGTGGTAGGATTGTTATATATCTGCTCCCACATCAAGAGAACATCGTCCTCGTGATACTGATAGAGTATAGTTTGTATTGCCAGTGGCTTTAGTGGTAGGATAGTTATATAACTGCCTCCAAATTAAGAGAACGTCGTCCTCGTGATACTGATAGATCTTAGTTAGTATAGCCATTAGCTTTAGTGGTAGGATAGTAATATAACTGCTCCCGCATCAAGAGAAGATCGTCCTCGTGATACTGATAGTTTTTAGTTTGTGTAGCCATTAGCCTTAGTGGTAGGAAAGTTATATTACTGCTCCCACATAAAGAGAATATCGTGCTCGTGATACTGATAGAGCTTAGTATGTATAGCCATTAGCCTTAGCGGTAGTATAGTAATATAACTGCTCCCACATCAAGAAAACATCGTCCTCGTGATACTGATAGAGTTTAGTTTGTATAGCCATTAGCCTTAGTGGTACGATAGTTATATAACTGCTCGCACATAAAGAGTACATCGTCCTCGTGATACAGAGAGAGTTTAGTTTGTATAGCCATTAGCTTTAGTGGTAATATAGTCATATAACTGTTCCCATATCACGATAATATCGTCCTCGTGATACTGATAGAGTTTAGTTTGTATAGCCGTTAGATTTAATGGTAGGGTAGTAATATAACTGCTCCCACATCAAGAGAACATCATCCCCGTGATACTGATGGAGTTTAGGTTGTATAGCCATTGGCTTTAGTGGTAGGATAGTAATATAACTGCTCCCGCATCAAGAGGACATCGTCCTCGTGATACTGATAGAGTTTAGGTTGTATAGCCATTAGCTTTAGTGGTAGGATAGTAATATAACTGCTCCCGCATCAAGAGAACATCGTCCTCGTGATACTGATAGAGTTTTAGTTTGTATAGCCATTAGCTTTAGTGGTAGGATTGTTATATAACTGCTCCCACATCCAGAGAACATCGTCCTAGTGATACTGATAGATTTAGTTTGTATAGCCATTAGCTTTATTGGTAGGATAGTTATATGACTGCTCCCACATCAAGAGAACATCGTCCTCGTGATACTGATAGATTAATTTTTTATATCCATTAGCTTTAGTGGTAGGAGAGTACTGTAACTGCTCCCACATCAAGAGAACCTCATCCATGTGATAGTGGTAGGGTTTAGTTTGTAATGCCAGTAGCTTTAGTGGCAGGATAGTTATATAACTGTTTCCAAATCAAGAGAACATCGTCCTCGTGATACTGATAGAGTTTAGTTTGTACAGCCATTAGCTTTATTGGTAGGATTGTTATATAACTGCTCCCACATCAAGAGAACTTCGTCCTCGTGATACTGATATATTTTAGTTTATATAGCCCTTAGCCTTAGTGGTACGATAGTTATATATCTGCTCCCACATCAAGAGAACCTCGTCCTCGTGATACTGATAGAGTATAGTTTGTATTGCCAGTGGCTTTAGTGGTAGGATAGTTATATAGCTGCCTCCAAATCAAGAGAACGTCGTCCTCGTGATACTGATAGAGTTTAGTTTGTATAGCCATTAGCCTTAGTGGTAGGATAGTTATATAACTACTCCCACATAAAGAGAATAACGTCCTCGTGATACTGATAGAGTATAGTTTGTAATGCCAGTAGCTTTAGTGGTAGGATAGTTATATTACTGCTTCCAAATCAAGAGAACATCGTCCTCGTGATACTGATAGAGTTTAGTTTGTATAGCCATTAGCTTTAGTGGTAGGATTGTTATATAACTGCTCCCACATCAAGAGATCTTCGTCCTCGTGATACTGATATAATTTAGTTTATATAGCCCTTAGCCTTAGGGGTAGGATAGTTGTATAACTGCTCCCACATCAAGAGAACATCGTCCTCGTGATACTGATAGAGTATAGTTTGTAATGCCAGTAGCTTTAGTGGTAGGATAGTTATATAACTGCTTCCAAATCAAGAGAACATCGTCCTCGTGATACTGATAGAGTTTAGTTTGTATAGCCATTAGCTTTAGTGGTAGGATTGTTATATAACTTCTCCCACATCAAGAGTACTTCGTCCTCGTGGTACTGATATATTTTAGTTTATATAGCCCTTAGCCTTAGTGGTACGATAGTTATATATCTGCTCCCACATCAAGAGAACATCGTCCTCGTGATACTGATAGAGTATAGTTTGTATTGCCAGTGGCTTTAGTGGTAGGATAGTTATATAACTGCCTCCAAATTAAGAGAACGTCCTCCTCGTGATACTGATAGATCTTAGTTAGTATAGCCATTAGCTTTAGTGGTAGGATAGTAATATAACTGCTCCCGCATCAAGAGAAGATCGTCCTCGTGATACTGATAGTTTTTAGTTTGTATAGCCATTAGCCTTAGTGGTAGGATAGTTATATTACTGCTCCCACATAAAGAGAATATCGTGCTCGTGATACTGATAGAGCTTAGTATGTATAGCCATTAGCCTTACCGGTAGTATAGTAATATAACTGCTCCCACATCAAGAAAACATCGTCCTCGTGATACTGATAGAGTTTAGTTTGTATAGCCATTAGCCTTAGTGGTACGATAGTTATATAACTGCTCGCACATAAAGAGTACATCGTCCTCGTGATACAGAGAGAGTTTAGTTTGTATAGCCATTAGCTTTAGTGGTAATATAGTTATATAACTGTTCCCATATCACGATAATATCGTCCTCGTGATACTGATAGAGTTTAGTTTGTATAGCCGTTAGATTTAATGGTAGGGTAGTAATATAACTGCTCCCACATCAAGAGAACATCATCCCCGTGATACTGATGGAGTTTAGGTTGTATAGCCATTAGCTTTAGTGGTAGGATAGTAATATAACTGCTCCCGCATCAAGAGGACATCGTCCTCGTGATACTGATAGAGTTTAGGTTGTATAGCCATTAGCTTTAGTGGTAGGATAGTAATATAACTGCTCCCGCATCAAGAGAACATCGTCCTCGTGATACTCATAGAGTTTTAGTTTGTATAGCCATTAGCTTTAGTGGTAGGATTGTTATATAACTGCTCCCACATCCAGAGAACATCGTCCTAGTGATACTGATAGATTTAGTTTGTATAGCCATTAGCTTGATTGGTAGGATAGTTATATGACTGCTCCCACATCAAGAGAACATCGTCCTCGTGATACTGATAGATTAATTTTTTATATCCATTAGCTTTAGTGGTAGGAGAGTACTGTAACTGCTCCCACATCAAGAGAACCTCGTCCATGTGATAGTGGTAGGGTTTAGTTTGTAATGCCAGTAGCTTTAGTGGCAGGATAGTTATATAACTGTTTCCAAATCAAGAGAATATCGTCCTCGTGATACTGATAGAGTTTAGTTTGTACAGCCATTAGCTTTATTGGTAGGATTGTTATATAACTGCTCCCACATCAAGAGATCTTCGTCCTCGTGATACTGATATATTTTAGTTTATATAGCCCTTAGCCTTAGTGGTAGGATAGTTATATAACTGCTCCCACATCAAGGGAACATCGTCCTCGTGATACTGATAGAGTATAGTTTGTAATGCCAGTAGCTTTAGTGGTAGGATAGTTATATAACTGCTTCCAAATCAAGAGAAAATCGTCCTCGTGATACTGATAGAGTTTAGTTTGTACAGCCTTTAGCTTTAGTGGTAGGACTGTTATATAACTGCTCCCACATCAAGATAACTTCGTCCTCGTGATACTGATATATTTTAGTTTATATAGCCCTTAGCGTTAGTGGTAGGATAGTTATATAACTGCTCCCACATCAAGAGAACATAGTCCCTAGTGATACTGATAGAGTTTAGTTTGTATAGCCATTAGCTTTATTTTTAGGATAGTAATATAACTGCTCCCGCATCAAGAGAACATCGTCCTCGTGATACTGATAGAGCTTAGTTTGTATAGCCATTAGCCTTAGTGGTAAGATAGTTATATAACTGCTCCCACATCAAGAGAACATCGTCCTCGTGATACAGATTGGGTTTAGTTTGTAAAGCCATTAGCTTTAGTGGTAATATAGTTATATAACTGTTTCCACATCACGACAATATCGTCCTCGTGATACTGATAGAATTTAGTTTGTATAGCCGTTAGATTTAATGGTAGGATAGTAATATAACTGCTCCCACATCAAGAGAACATCATCCCCGTGTACTGATAGAGTTTAGTTTGTATAGCCATTAGCCTTAGTGGTAGGATAGTTATGTAACTGCCCCCACACAAAGAGAACATCGTCCTGATGATACTGATAGAGTTTAGCTTGTATAGCCATTAGCTTTAGTTATAGGATTGTTATATAACTGCTCCCACATCAAGAGAATATCGTCCTCGTGATACAGATAGAGTTTAGTTTGTATAGCCATTAGCTTTAGTGGTAATATAGTTATATAACTGTTCCCATATCACGATAATATCGTCCTCGTGGTACTGATAGAGTTTAGTTTGTATAGCCGTTAGATTTAATGGTAGGGTAGTAATATAACTGCTCCCACATCAAGAGACCATCATCCCCGTGATACTGATAGAGATTAGTTTGTATAGCCATTAGCTTTAGTGGTAGGATAGTAATACAACTGCTGGCGCATCAAGAGAACATCGTCCTCGTGATACTGATAGAGTTTAGTTTGTATAGCCATTAGCCTTAGTGGTAGGATAGTTGTATAACGGCTCCCACACAAAGAGAACATCGTCCTGATGATATTGATAGAGTTTAGTTTGTATAGCCGTTAGCTTTAGTGGTAGGATTGTTATATAACTGCTCCCACATCAAGAGAACTTCGTCCTCGTGATACTGATATATTTTAGTTTATATAGCCCTTAGCCTTATTGGTAGGATAGATATATATCTGCTCCCACATCAAGAGAACATCGTTCTCGTGTTACTGATAGATATAGTTTGTAATGCCAGTAGCTTTAGTGGTAGGATAGTTATTTAACTGCTTCCAAATCAAGACAACGTCGTCCTCGTGATACTCATAGAGTTTAGTTTGTATAGCCATTAGCTTTAGTGGTAGGATTGTTATATATCTGCTTCCACATCAAGAGGACTTCGTCCTCGTGATACTGATAGAGTATAGTTTGTAATGCCAGTAGCTTTAGTGGTGGGATAGTTATATAACTGCTTCCAAGTCAAGAGAACGTCGTCCTCGTGATACTGATAGAGTTTAGTTTGTATAGCCATTAGCTTTATTGGTAGGATTGTTATATAACTGCTCCCACATCAAGAGATCTTCGTCCTCGTGATACTGATATATTTTAGTTTATATAGCCCTTAGGCTTAGTGGTAGGATAGTTATATAACTGCTCCCACATCAGGAGAACATCGTCCTCGTGATACTGATAGAGTTTAGTTTGTATAGCCATTAGCCTTAGTGGTAGGATAGTACTATAACTGCTCCCACATCAAGAGAACCTCGTCCATGTGATAGTGGTAGGGTTTAGTTTGTAATGCCACTAGCTTTAGTGGTAGGATAGTTATATAACTGCTTCCAAATCAAGAGAACATCGTCCTCGTGATACTGATAGAGTTTAGTTTGTATAGCCATTAGCTTTAGTGGTAGGATTGTTATATAACTGCTCCCACATCAAGAGAACTTCGTCCTCGTGATACTGATATATTTTAGTTTATATAGCCCTTAGACTTTGTGTTAGGATAGTTATATAACTGCTCCCACATCAAGAGAACATCGTCCTGGTGATACTGATAGAGTTTAGTTTGTATAGCCATTAGCTTTAGTGGTAGAATAGGTAACTTCTCCCACATCAGGAGAATATCGCCCTCGTGATACTGATAGAGCTTTGCTTGTATAGCCATTAGCCTTAGTGGTAGGATAGTTATATGACAGCTCCCACATCAAGAGAACATCGTCCTCGTGATACTGATAGATTTTAGTTTTTATATCCATTAGCTTTAGTGGTAGGATAATACTATAACTGCTCCCACATCAAGAGAACCTCGTCCATGTGATAGTGGTAGGGTTTAGTTTGTAATGCCAGTAGCTTTAGTGGTAGGATAGTTATATTACTGCTTCCAAATCAAGAGAACATCGTCCACGTGATACTGATAGAGTATAGTTTGTAATGCCAGTAGCTTTAGTGGTAGGATAGTTATATAACTGTTTCTAAATCAAGAGAACATCGTCCTCGTGATACTGATAGTGTTTAGTTTGTATAGCCATTAGCTTTAGTGGTAGGATTGTTATATAACTGCTCCCACATCAAGAGAACTTCGTCCTCGTGATACTGATATATTTTAGTTTACATAGCCCTTAGCCTTAGTGGTAGGATAGTTATAAAACTGCTCCCACATCAAGAGAACATAGTCCCTAGTGATACTGATAGAGTTAGTTTGTATAGCCATTAGCTTTATTGGTAGGACTGTTATATAACTGCTCCCACATCGAGAGATCTTCGTCCTCGTGATACTGATATACTTTAGTTTATATAGCCCTTAGCCTTAGTGCTAGGATAGTTATATAACTGCTCCCACATCAGGAGAACATCGTCCTCGTGATACTGATAGAGTATAGTTTGTAATGCCAGTAGCTTTAGTGGTAGGATAGTTATATAACTGCTTCCAAATCAAGAGAACATCGTCCTCGTGATACTGATAGAGTTTAGTTTGTATAGCCATCAGCTTTAGTGGTAGGATTGTTATATAACTGCTCCCACATCAAGAGATCTTCGTCCTCGTGATACTGATATATTTTAGTTTATATAGCCCTTAGCCTTAGTGGTAGGATAGTTGTATAACTGCTCCCACATCAAGAGAACATCGTCCTCGTGATACGGATAGAGTATAGTTTGTAATGCCAGTAGCTTTAGTGGTAGGATAGTTATATAACTGCTTCCAAATCAAGAGAACATCATCCTCGTGATACTGATAGAGTTTAGTTTGTATAGCCATTAGCTTTAGTGGTAGGATTGTTATATAACTGCTCCCACATCAAGAGAACTTCGTCCTCGTGATACTGATATATTTTAGTTTATATAGCCCTTAGCCTTAGTGGTACGATAGTTATATATCTGCTCCCACATCAAGAGAACATCGTCCTCGTGATACTGATAGAGTATAGTTTGTATTGCCAGTGGCTTTAGTGGTAGGATAGTTATATAACTGCCTCCAAATCAAGAGAACGTCGTCCTCGTGATACTGATAGAGTTTAGTTTGTATAGCCATTAGCCTTAGTGGTAGGATAGTTATATAACTACTCCCACATAAAGAGAATAACGTGCTCGTGATACTGATAGAGCTTAGTATGTATAGCCATTAGGCTTAGCGGTAGTATAGTAATATAACTGCTCCCACATCAAGAGAACATCGTCCTAGTGATACTGATAGATTTTAGTTTGTATAGCCATTAGCCTTAGTGGTAGGATAGTTATATATCTGCTCCCACATCAAGAGAACTTCGTCCTCGTGATACTGATATATTTTAGTTTACATAGCCCTTAGCCTTAGTGGTAGGATAGTTATAAAACTGCTCCCACATCAAGAGAACATTGTCCCTAGTGATACTGATAGAGTTTAGTTTGTATAACCATTAGCTTTATTGGTAGGATTGTTATATAACTGCTCCCACATCAAGAGATCTTCGTCCTCGTGATACTGATATATTTTAGTTTATATAGCCCTTAGCCTTAGTGGTAGGATAGTTATATAACTGCTCCCACATCACGAGAACATCGTCCTCGTGATACTGATAGAGTATAGTTTGTAATGCCAGTAGTTTTAGTGGTAGGTTAGTTATATTACTGCTTCCAAATCAAGAGAACATCGTCCTCGTGATACTGATAGAGTTTAGTTTGTATAGCCATTAGCTTTAGTGGTAGGATTGTTATATATCTGCTCCCACATCAAGAGTACATCGTCCTCGTGATACTGATAGAGTATAGTTTGTAATGCCAGTAGTTTTAGTGGTAGGTTAGTTATATTACTGCTTCCAAATCAAGAGAACATCGTCCTCGTGATACTGATAGAGTTTAGTTTGTATAGCCATTAGCTTTAGTGGTAGGATTGTTATATAACTGCTCCCACATCAAGAGATCTTCGTCCTCGTGATACTGATATAATTTAGTTTATATAGCCCTTAGCCTTAGGGGTAGGATAGTTGTATAACTGCTCCCACATCAAGAGAACATCGTCCTCGTGATACTGATAGAGTATAGTTTGTAATGCCAGTAGCTTTAGTGGTAGGATAGTTATATGACTGCTTCCAAATCAAGAGAACATCGTCCTCGTGATACTGATAGAGTTTAGTTTGTATAGCCATTAGCTTTAGTGGTAGGATTGTTATATATCTGCTCCCACATCAAGAGAACATCGTCCTCGTGATACTGATAGAGTATAGTTTGTATTGCCAGTGGCTTTAGTGGTAGGATAGTTATATAACTGCCTCCAAATTAAGAGAACGTCGTCCTCGTGATACTGATAGATCTTAGTTAGTATAGCCATTAGCTTTAGTGGTAGGATAGTAATATAACTGCTCCCGCATCAAGAGAAGATCGTCCTCGTGATACTGATAGTTTTTAGTTTGGGTAGCCATTAGCCTTAGTGGTAGGAAAGTTATATTACTGCTCCCACATAAAGAGAATATCGTGCTCGTGATACTGATAGAGCTTAGTATGTATAGCCATTAGCCTTAGCGGTAGTATAGTAATATAACTGCTCCCACATCAAGAAAACATCGTCCTCGTGATACTGATAGAGTTTAGTTTGTATAGCCATTAGCCTTAGTGGTACGATAGTTATATAACTGCTCGCACATAAAGAGTACATCGTCCTCGTGATACAGAGAGAGTTTAGTTTGTATAGCCATTAGCTTTAGTGGTAATATAGTTATATAACTGTTCCCATATCACGATAATATCGTCCTCGTGATACTGATAGAGTTTAGTTTGTATAGCCGTTAGATTTAATGGTAGGGTAGTAATATAACTGCTCCCACATCAAGAGAACATCATCCCCGTGATACTGATGGAGTTTAGGTTGTATAGCCATTAGCTTTAGTGGTAGGATAGTAATATAACTGCTCCCGCATCAAGAGGACATCGTCCTCGTGATACTGATAGAGTTTAGGTTGTATAGCCATTAGCTTTAGTGGTAGGATAGTAATATAACTGCTCCCGCATCAAGAGAACATCGTCCTCGTGATACTGATAGAGTTTTAGTTTGTATAGCCATTAGCTTTAGTGGTAGGATTGTTATATAACTGCTCCCACATCCAGAGAACATCGTCCTAGTGATACTGATAGATTTAGTTTGTATAGCCATTAGCTTTATTGGTAGGATAGTTATATGACTGCTCCCACATCAAGAGAACATCGTCCTCGTGATACTGATAGATTAATTTTTTATATCCATTAGCTTTAGTGGTAGGAGAGTACTGTAACTGCTCCCACATCAAGAGAACCTCATCCATGTGATAGTGGTAGGGTTTAGTTTGTAATGCCAGTAGCTTTAGTGGCAGGATAGTTATATAACTGTTTCCAAATCAAGAGAACATCGTCCTCGTGATACTGATAGAGTTTAGTTTGTACAGCCATTAGCTTTATTGGTAGGATTGTTATATAACTGCTCCCACATCAAGAGATCTTCGTCCTCGTGATACTGATATATTTTAGTTTATATAGCCCTTAGCCTTAGTGGTAGGATAGTTATATAACTGCTCCCACATCAAGGGAACATCGTCCTCGTGATACTGATAGAGTATAGTTTGTAATGCCAATAGCTTTAGTCGTAGGATAGTTATATAACTGCTTCCAAATCAAGAGAACATCGTCCTCGTGATACTGATAGAGTTTAGTTTGTACAGCCATTAGCTTTAGTGGTAGGACTGTTATATAACTGCTCCCACATCAAGATAACTTCGTCCTCGTGATACTGATATATTTTAGTTTATATAGCCCTTAGCCTTAGGGGTAGGATAGTTGTATAACTGCTCCCACATCAAGAGAACATCGTCCTCGTGATACTGATAGAGTATAGTTTGTAATGCCAGTAGCTTTAGTGGTAGGATAGTTATATGACTGCTCCCACATCAAGAGAACATCGTCCTCGTGATACTGATAGAGTATAGTTTGTAATGCCAGTAGTTTTAGTGGTAGGTTAGTTATATTACTGCTTCCAAATCAAGAGAACATCGTCCTCGTGATACTGATAGAGTTTAGTTTGTATAGCCATTAGCTTTAGTGGTAGGATTGTTATATAACTGCTCCCACATCAAGAGATCTTCGTCCTCGTGATACTGATATAATTTAGTTTATATAGCCCTTAGCCTTAGGGGTAGGATAGTTGTATAACTGCTCCCACATCAAGAGAACATCGTCCTCGTGATACTGATAGAGTATAGTTTGTAATGCCAGTAGCTTTAGTGGTAGGATAGTCATATGACTGCTTCCAAATCAAGAGAACATCGTCCTCGTGATACTGATAGAGTTTAGTTTGTATAGCCATTAGCTTTAGTGGTAGGATTGTTATATATCTGCTCCCACATCAAGAGAACATCGTCCTCGTGATACTGATAGAGTATAGTTTGTATTGCCAGTGGCTTTAGTGGTAGGATAGTTATATAACTGCCTCCAAATTAAGAGAACGTCGTCCTCGTGATACTGATAGATCTTAGTTAGTATAGTCATTAGCTTTAGTGGTAGGATAGTAATATAACTGCTCCCGCATCAAGAGAAGATCGTCCTCGTGATACTGATAGTTTTTAGTTTGGGTAGCCATTAGCCTTAGTGGTAGGAAAGTTATATTACTGCTCCCACATAAAGAGAATATCGTGCTCGTGATACTGATAGAGCTTAGTATGTATAGCCATTAGCCTTAGCGGTAGTATAGTAATATAACTGCTCCCACATCAAGAAAACATCGTCCTCGTGATACTGATAGATTTTAGTTTATATAGCCCTTAGCCTTAGTGGTACGATAGTTATATATCTGCTCCCACATCAAGAGAACATCGTCCTCGTGATACTGATAGAGTATAGTTTGTATTGCCAGTGGCTTTAGTGGTAGGATAGTTATATAACTGCCTCCAAATCAAGAGAACGTCGTCCTCGTGATACTGATAGAGTTTAGTTTGTATAGCCATTAGCCTTAGTGGTAGGATAGTTATATAACTACTCCCACATAAAGAGAATAACGTGCTCGTGATACTGATAGAGCTTAGTATGTATAGCCATTAGCCTTAGCGGTAGTATAGTAATATAACTGCTCCCACATCAAGAGAACATCGTCCTAGTGATACTGATAGATTTTAGTTTGTATAGCCATTAGCCTTAGTGGTAGGATAGTTATATATCTGCTCCCACATCAAGAGAACTTCGTCCTCGTGATACTGATATATTTTAGTTTACATAGCCCTTAGCCTTAGTGGTAGGATAGTTATAAAACTGCTCCCACATCAAGAGAACATTGTCCCTAGTGATACTGATAGAGTTTAGTTTGTATAACCATTAGCTTTATTGGTAGGATTGTTATATAACTGCTCCCACATCAAGAGATCTTCGTCCTCGTGATACTGATATATTTTAGTTTATATAGCCCTTAGCCTTAGTGGTAGGATAGTTATATAACTGCTCCCACATCACGAGAACATCGTCCTCGTGATACTGATAGAGTATAGTTTGTAATGCCAGTAGCTTTAGTGGTAGGATAGTTATATTACTGCTTCCAAATCAAGAGAACATCGTCCTCGTGATACTGATAGAGTTTAGTTTGTATAGCCATTAGCTTTAGTGGTAGGATTGTTATATAACTGCTCCCACATCAAGAGATTTTCGTCCTCGTGATACTGGTATAATTTAGTTTATATAGCCCTTAGCCTTAGTGGTAGGATAGTTGTATAACTGCTCCCACATCAAGAGAACATCGTCCTCGTGATACTGATAGAGTATAGTTTGTAATGCCAGTAGCTTTAGTGGTAGGATAGTTATATAACTGCTTCCAAATCAAGAGAACATCGTCCTCGTGATACTGATAGAGTTTAGTTTGTATAGCCATTAGCTTTAGTGGTAGGATTGTTATATAACTGCTCCCACATCAAGAGATCTTCGTCCTCGTGATACTGATATATTTTAGTTTATATAGCCCTTAGCCTTAGTGGTAGGATAGTTGAATTACTGCTCCCACATCAAGAGAACATCGTCTTCGTGATACGGATAGAGTATAGTTTGTAATGCCAGTAGCTTTAGTGGTAGGATAGTTATATAACTGCTTCCAAATCAAGAGAACATCATCCTCGTGATACTGATAGAGTTTAGTTTGTATAGCCATTAGCTTTAGTGGTAGGATTGTTATATAACTGCTCCCACATCAAGAGAACTTCGTCCTCGTGATACTGATATATTTTAGTTTATATAGCCCTTAGCGTTAGTGGTACGATAGTTATATATCTGCTCCCACATCAAGAGAACATCGTCCTCGTGATACTGATAGAGTATAGTTTGTATTGCCAGTGGCTTTAGTGGTAGGATAGTTATATAACTGCCTCCAAATCAAGAGAACGTCGTCCTCGTGATACTGATAGAGTTTAGTTTGTATAGCCATTAGCCTTAGTGGTAGGATAGTTATATAACTACTCCCACATAAAGAGAATAACGTGCTCGTGATACTGATAGAGCTTAGTATGTATAGCCATTAGCCTTAGCGGTAGTATAGTAATATAACTGCTCCCACATCAAGACAACATCGTCCTAGTGATACTGATAGATTTTAGTTTGTATAGCCATTAGCCTTAGTGGTAGGATAGTTATATATCTGCTCCCACATCAAGAGAACTTCGTCCTCGTGATACTGATATATTTTAGTTTACATAGCCCTTAGCCTTAGTGGTAGGATAGTTATAAAACTGCTCCCACATCAAGAGAACATTGTCCCTAGTGATACTGATAGAGTTTAGTTTGTATAACCATTAGCTTTATTGGTAGGATTGTTATATAACTGCTCCCACATCAAGAGATCTTCGTCCTCGTGATACTGATATATTTTAGTTTATTAGCCCTTAGCCTTAGTGGTAGGATAGTTATATAACTGCTCCCACATCAAGAGAACATCGTCCTCGTGATACTGATAGAGTATAGTTTGTATTGCCAGTGGCTTTAGTGGTAGGATAGTTATATAACTGCCTCCAAATCAAGAGAACGTCGTCCTCGTGATACTGATAGAGTTTAGTTTGTATAGCCATTAGCCTTAGTGGTAGGATAGTTATATTACTGCTCCCTCATAAAGAGAATATCGTGCTCGTGATACTGATAGAGCTTAGTATGTATAGCCATTAGCCTTAGCGGTAGTATAGTAATATAACTGCTCCCACATCAAGAAAACATCGTCCTCGTGATACTGATAGAGTTTAGTTTGTATAGCCATTAGCCTTAGTGGTACGATAGTTATATAACTGCTCGCACATAAAGAGTACATCGTCCTCGTGATACAGAGAGAGTTTAGTTTGTATAGCCATTAGCTATAGTGGTAATATAGTTATATAACTGTTCCCATATCACGATAATATCGTCCTCGTGATACTGATAGATTTTAGTTTGTATAGCCGTTAGATTTAATGGTAGGGTAGTAATATAACTGCTCCCACATCAAAAGAACATCATCCCCGTGATACTGATGGAGTTTAGGTTGTATAGCCATTAGCTTTAGTGGTAGGATAGTAATATAACTGCTCCCGCATCAAGAGGACATCGTCCTCGTGATACTGATAGAGTTTAGGTTGTATAGCCATTAGCTTTAGTGGTAGGATAGTAATATAACTGCTCCCGCATCAAGAGCACATCGTCCTCGTGATACTGATAGAGTTTTAGTTTGTATAGCCATTAGCTTTAGTGGTAGGATTGTTATATAACTGCTCCCACATCCAGAGAACATCGTCCTAGTGATACTGATAGATTTAGTTTGTATAGCCATTAGCTTTATTGGTAGGATAGTTATATGACTGCTCCCACATCAAGAGAACATCGTCCTCGTGATACTGATAGATTAATTTTTTATATCCATTAGCTTTAGTGGTAGGAGAGTACTGTAACTGCTCCCACATCAAGAGAACCTCATCCATGTGATAGTGGTAGTGTTTAGTTTGTAATGCCAGTAGCTTTAGTGGCAGGATAGTTATATAACTGTTTCCAAATCAAGAGAACATCGTCCTCGTGATACTGATAGAGTTTAGTTTGTATAGCCATTAGCTTTAGTGGTAGGATTGTTATATAACTGCTCCCGCATCAAGAGAACTTCGTCCTCGTGATACTGATATATTTTAGTTTATATAGCCCTTAGCCTTAGTGGTAGGATAGTTATATAACTGCTCCCACATCAAGGGAACTTCGTCCTCGTGATACTGATAGAGTATAGTTTGTAATGCCAACAGCTTTAGTCGTAGGATAGTTATATAACTGCTTCCAAATCAAGAGAACATCGTCCTCGTGATACTGATAGAGTTTAGTTTGTACAGCCATTAGCTTTAGTGGTAGGATAGTTATATAACTGCTCCCACATCAAGATAACTCGTCCTCGTGATACTGATATATTTTAGTTTATATAGCCCTTAGCGTTAGTGGTAGGATAGTTATATAACTGCTCCCACATCAAGAGGACATAGTCCCTAGTGATACTGATAGAGTTTAGTTTGTATAGCCATTATCTTTATTGGTAGGATAGTAATATAACTGCTCCCGCATCAAGAGAACATCGTCCTCGTGATACTGATAGAGCTTAGTTTGTATAGCCATTAGCCTTAGTGGTAAGATAGTTATATAACTGCTCCCACATCAAGAGAACATCGTCCTCGTGATACAGATTGGGTTTAGTTTGTAAAGCCATTAGCTTTAGTGGTAATATAGTTATATAACTGTTTCCACATCACGACAATATCGTCCTCGTGATACTGATAGAATTTAGTTTGTATAGCCGTTAGATTTAATGGTAGGGTAGTAATATAACTGCTCCCACATCAAGAGAACATCATCCCCGTGTACTGATAGAGTTTAGTTTGTATAGCCATTAGCCTTAGTGGTAGGATAGTTATATAACTGCCCCCACACAAAGAGAACATCGTCCTGATGATACTGATAGAGTTTAGTTTGTATAGCCATTAGCTTTAGTTATAGGATTGTTATATAACTGCTCCCACATCAAGAGAATATCGTCCTCGTGATACAGATAGAGTTTAGTTTGTATAGCCATTAGCTTTAGTGGTAATATAGTTATATAACTGTTCCCATATCACGATAATATCGTCCTCGTGGTACTGATAGAATTTAGTTTGTATAGCCGTTAGATTTAATGGTAGGGTAGTAATATAACAGCTCCCACATCAAGAGACCATCATCCCCGTGATACTGATAGAGATTAGTTTGTATAGCCATTAGCTTTAGTGGTAGGATAGTAATACAACTGCTGGCGCATCAAGAGAACATCGTCCTCGTGATACTGATAGAGTTTAGTTTGTATAGCCATTAGCCTTAGTGGTAGGATAGTTGTATAACTGCTCCCACACAAAGAGAACATCGTCCTGATGATATTGATAGAGTTTAGTTTGTATAGCCGTTAGCTTTAGTGGTAGGATTGTTATATAACTGCTCCCACATCAAGAGAACTTCGTCCTCGTGATACTGATATATTTTAGTTTATATAGCCCTTAGCCTTATTGGTAGGATAGATATATATCTGCTCCCACATCAAGAGAACATCGTTCTCGTGTTACTGATAGAGTATAGTTTGTAATGCCAGTAGCTTTAGTGGTAGGATAGTTATTTAACTGCTTCCAAATCAAGACAACGTCGTCCTCCTGATACTCATAGAGTTTAGTTTGTATAGCCATTAGCTTTAGTGGTAGGATTGTTATATAACTGCTTCCACATGAAGAGTTCTTCGTCCTCGTGATACTGATAGAGTATAGTTTGTAATGCCAGTAGCTTTAGTGGTAGGATAGTTATATAACTGCTTCCAAGTCAAGAGAACGTCGTCCTCGTGATACTGATAGAGTTTAGTTGGTATAGCCATTAGCTTTATTGGTAGGATTGTTATATAACTGCACCCACATCAAGAGATCTTCGTCCTCGTGATACTGATATATTTTTGTTTATATAGCCCTTAGGCTTAGTGGTAGGATTGTTATATAACTGCTCCCACATCAGGAGAACATCGTCCTCGTGATACTGATAGAGTTTAGTTTGTATAGCCATTAGCCTTAGTGGTAGGATAGTACTATAACTGCTCCCACATCAAGAGAACCTCGTCCATGTGATAGTGGTAGGGTTTAGTTTGTAATGCCACTAGCTTTAGTGGTAGGATTGTTATATAACTGCTCCCACATCAAGAGAACTTCGTCCTCGTGATACTGATATATTTTAGTTTATGTAGCCCTTAGACTTTGTGTTAGGATAGTTATATAACTGCTCCCACATCAAGAGAACATCGTCCTGGTGATACTGATAGAGTTTAGTTTGTATAGCCATTAGCTTTAGTGGTAGAATAGGTAACTTCTCCCACATCAGGAGAATATCGCCCTCGTGATACTGATAGAGCTTTGCTTGTATAGCCATTAGCCTTAGTGGTAGGATAGTTATATGACAGCTCCCACATCAAGAGAACATCGTCCTCGTGATACTGATAGATTTTATTTTTTATATCCATTAGCTTTAGTGGTAGGATAATACTATAACTGCTCCCACATCAAGAGAACCTCGTCCATGTGATAGTGGTAGGGTTTAGTTTGTAATGCCAGTAGCTTTAGTGGTAGGATAGTTATATTACTGCTTCCAAATCAAGAGAACATCGTCCACGTGATACTGATAGAGTATAGTTTGTAATGCCAGTAGCTTTAGTGGTAGGATAGTTATATAACTGCTTATAAATCAAGAGAACATCGTCCTCGTGATACTGATAGTGTTTAGTTTGTATAGCCATTAGCTTTAGTGGTAGGATTGTTATATAACTGCTCCCACATCAAGAGAACTTCGTCCTCGTGATACTGATATATTTTAGTTTACATAGCCCTTAGCCTTAGTGGTAGGATAGTTATAAAACTGCTCCCACATCAAGAGAACATAGTCCCTAGTGATACTGATAGAGTTAGTTTGTATAGCCATTAGCTTTATTGGTAGGACTGTTATATAACTGCTCCCACATCGAGAGATCTTCGTCCTCGTGATACTGATATATTTTAGTTTATATAGCCCTTAGCCTTAGTGGTAGGATAGTTATATAACTGCTCCCACATCAGGAGAACATCGTCCTCGTGATACTGATAGAGTATAGTTTGTAATGCCAGTAGCTTTAGTGGTAGGATAGTTATATAACTGCTTCCAAATCAAGAGAACATCGTCCTCGTGATACTGATAGAGTTTAGTTTGTATAGCCATTAGCTTTAGTGGTAGGATTGTTATATAACTGCTCCCACATCAAGAGATCTTCGTCCTCGTGATACTGATATATTTTAGTTTATATAGCCCTTAGCCTTAGTGGTAGGATAGTTGTATAACTGCTCCCACATCAAGAGAACATCGTCCTCGTGATACGGATAGAGTATAGTTTGTAATGCCAGTAGCTTTAGTGGTAGGATAGTTATATAACTGCTTCCAAATCAAGAGAACATCATCCTCGTGATACTGATAGAGTTTAGTTTGTATAGCCATTAGCTTTAGTGGTAGGATTGTTATATAACTGCTCCCACATCTAGAGAACTTCGTCCTCGTGATACTGATATATTTTAGTTTATATAGCCCTTAGCCTTAGTGGTACGATAGTTATATATCTGCTCCCACATCAAGAGAACATCGTCCTCGTGATACTGATATATTTTATTTTACATAGCCCTTAGCCTTAGTGGTAGGATAGTTATAAAACTGCTCCCACATCAAGAGAACATCGTCCTAGTGATACTGATAGATTTTAGTTTGTATAGCCATTAGCCTTAGTGGTAGGATAGTTATATATCTGCTCCCACATCAAGAGAACTTCGTCCTCGTGATACTGATATATTTTAGTTTACATAGCCCTTAGCCTTAGTGGTAGGATAGTTATAAAACTGCTCCCACATCAAGAGAACATTGTCCCTAGTGATACTGATAGAGTTTAGTTTGTATAACCATTAGCTTTATTGGTAGGATTGTTATATAACTGCTCCCACATCAAGAGAACGTCGTCCTCGTGATACTGATAGAGTTTAGTTTGTATAGCCATTAGCCTTAGTGGTAGGATAGTTATATAACTACTCCCACATAAAGAGAACATCGTCCTCGTGATACTGATAGAGTATAGTTTGTATTGCCAGTGGCTTTAGTGGTAGGATAGTTATATAACTGCCTCCAAATTAAGAGAACGTCGTCCTCGTGATACTGATAGGGTTTAGTTAGTATAGCCATTAGCTTTAGTGGTAGGATAGTAATATAATTGCTCCCGCATCAAGAGAAGATCGTCCTCGTGATACTGATAGTTTTTAGTTTGTATAGCCAATAGCCTTAGTGGTAGGATAGTTATATAACTGCTCCCACATAAAGAGAATATCGTGCTCGTGATACTGATAGAGCTTAGTATGTATAGCCATTAGCCTTAGCGATAGTATAGTAATATAACTGCTCCCACATCAAGAAAACATCGTCCTCGTGATACTGATAGAGTTTAGTTTGTATAGCCATTAGCCTTAGTGGTACGATAGTTATATAACTGCTCGCACATAAAGAGTACATCGTCCTCGTGATACAGAGAGAGTTTAGTTTGTATAGCCATTAGCTTTAGTAGTAATATAGTTATATAACTGTTCCCATATCACGATAATATCGTCCTCGTGATACTGATAGATTAATTTTTTTATATCCATTAGCTTTAGTGGTAGGAGAGTACTGTAACTGCTCCCACATCAAGAGAACCTCGTCCATGTGATAGTGGTAGGGTTTAGTTTGTAATGCCAGTAGCTTTAGTGGCAGGATGGTTATATAACGGTTTCCAAATCAAGAGAACATCGTCCTCGTGATACTGATAGACTTTAGTTTGTACAGCCATTAGCTTTATTGGTAGGATTGTTATATAACTGCTCCCACATCAAGAGATCTTCGTCCTCGTGATACTGATATATTTTAGTTTATATAGCCCTTAGCCTTAGTGGTAGGATAGTTATATAACTGCTCCCACATCAAGGGAACGTCGTCCTCGTGATACTGATAGAGTATAGTTTGTAATGCCAATAGCTTTAGTCGTAGGATAGTTATATAACTGCTTCCAAATCAAGAGAACATCGTCCTCGTGATACTGATAGAGATTAGTTTGTACAGCCATTAGCTTTAGTGGTAGGACTGTTATATAACTGCTCCCACATCAAGATAACTTCGTCCTCGTGATACTGATATATTTTAGTTTATATAGCCCTTAGCGTTAGTGGTAGGATAGTTATATAACTGCTCCCACATCAAGAGAACATAGTCCCTAGTGATACTGAAGGAGTTTAGTTTGTATAGCCATTAGCTTTATTGGTAGGATAGTAATATAACTGCTCCCGCATCAAGAGAACATCGTCCTCGTGATACTGATAGAGCTTAGTTTGTATAACCATTAGCCTTAGTGGTAAGATAGTTATATAACTGCTCCCACATCAAGAGAACATCGTCCTCGTGATACAGATTGGGTTTAGTTTGTAAAGCCATTAGCTTTAGTGGTAATATAGTTATATAACTGTTTCCACATCACGACAATATCGTCCTCGTGATACTGATAGAATTTAGTTTGTATAGCCGTTAGATTTAGTGGTAGTATAGTAATATAACTGCCCCCACACAAAGAGAACATCGTCCTGATGATACTGATAGAGTTTAGTTTGTATAGCCATTAGCTTTAGTTATAGGATTGTTATATAACTGCTCCCACATCAAGAGATCTTCGTCCTCGTGATACTGATAGAGTATAGTTTGTATTGCCAGTGGCTTTAGTGGTAGGATAGTTATATAACTGCCTCCAAATTAAGAGAACGTCGTCCTCGTGATACTGATAGGGTTTAGTTTGTATAGCCGTTAGATTTAATGGTAGGGTAGTAATATAACTGCTCCCACATCAAGAGAACATCATCCCCGTGATACTGATGGAGTTTAGGTTGTATAGCCATTAGCTTTAGTGGTAGGATAGTAATATAACTGCTCCCGCATCAAGAGGACATCGTCCTCGTGATACTGATAGAGTTTAGGTTTTATAGCCATTAGCTTTAGTGGTAGGATAGTAATATAACTGCTCCCGCATCAAGAGAACATCGTCCTCGTGATACTGATAGAGTTTTAGTTTGTATAGCCATTAGCTTTAGTGGTAGGATTGTTATATAACTGCTCCCACATCCAGAGAACATCGTCCTAGTGATACTGATAGATTTAGTTTGTATAGCCATTAGTTTTATTGGTAGGATAGTTATATGACTGCTCCCACATCAAGAGAACATCGTCCTCGTGATACTGATAGATTAATTTTTTATATCCATTAGCTTTAGTGGTAGGAGAGTACTGTAACTGCTCCCACATCAAGAGAACCTCGTCCATGTGATAGTGGTAGGGTTTAGTTTGTAATGCCAGTAGCTTTAGTGGCAGGATAGTTATATAACTGTTTCCAAATCAAGAGAACATCGTCCTCGTGATACTGATAGAGTTTAGTTTGTATAGCCGTTAGCTTTAGTGGTAGGATTGTTATATAACTGCTCCCACATCAAGAGAACTTCGTCCTCGTGATACTGATATATTTTAGTTTATATAGCCCTTAGCCTTAGTGGTAGGATAGTTATATAACTGCTCCCACATCAGGAGAACATCGTCCTCGTGATACTGATAGAGTATAGTTTGTAATGCCAGTAGCTTTAGTGGTAGGTTAGTTATATAACTGCTTCCAAATCAAGAGAACATCGTCCTCGTGATACTGATAGAGTTTAGTTTGTATAGCCGTTAGCTTTAGTGGTAGGATTGTTATATAACTGCTCCCACATCAAGAGAACTTCGTCCTCGTGATACTGATATATTTTAGTTTATATAGCCCTTAGCCTTAGTGGTACGATAGTTATATATCTGCTCCCACATCAAGAGAACATCGTCCTCGTGATACTGATAGTGTATAGTTTGTATTGCCAGTGGCTTTAGTGGTAGGATAGTTATATAACTGCCTCCAAATCAAGAGAACGTCGTCCTCGTGATACTGATAGATTTTAGTTTGTATAGCCATTAGCCTTAGTGGTAGGATAGTTATATAACTACTCCCACATAAAGAGAATAACGTCCTCGTGATACTGATAGAGTATTGTTTGTAATGCCAGTAGCTTTAGTGGTAGGATAGTTATATTACTGCTTCCAAATCAAGAGAACATCGTCCTCGTGATACTGATAGAGTTTAGTTTGTATAGCCATTAGCTTTAGTGGTAGGATTGTTATATAACTGCTCCCACATCAAGAGATCTTCGTCCTCGTGATACTGATATAATTTAGTTTATATAGCCCTTAGCCTTAGGGGTAGGATAGTTGTATAACTGCTCCCACATCAAGAGAACATCGTCCTCGTGATACTGATAGAGTATAGTTTGTAATGCCAGTACCTTTAGTGGTAGGATAGTTATATAACTGCTTCCAAATCAAGAGAACATCGTCCTCGTGATACTGATAGAGTTTAGTTTGTATAGCCATTAGCTTTAGTGGTAGGATTGTTATATAACTGCTCCCACATCAAGAGTACTTCGTCCTCGTGATACTGATATATTTTAGTTTATATAGCCCTTAGCCTTAGTGGTACGATAGTTATATATCTGCTCCCACATCAAGAGAACATCGTCCTCGTGATACTGATAGAGTATAGTTTGTATTGCCAGTGGCTTTAGTGGTAGGATAGTTATATAACTGCCTCCAAATTAAGAGAAAGTCGTCCTCGTGATACTGATAGATCTTAGTTAGTATAGCCATTAGCTTTAGTGGTAGGATAGTAATATAACTGCTCCCGCATCAAGAGAAGATCGTCCTCGTGATACTGATAGATTTTAGTTTGTATAGCCATTAGCCTTAGTGGTAGGATAGTTATATTACTGCTCCCACATAAAGAGAATATCGTGCTCGTGATACTGATAGAGCTTAGTATGTATAGCCATTAGCCTTAGCGGTAGTATAGTAATATAACTGCTCCCACATCAAGAAAACATCGTCCTCGTGATACTGATAGAGTTTAGTTTGTATAGCCATTAGCCTTAGTGGTACGATAGTTATATAACTGCTCGCACATAAAGAGTACATCGTCCTCGTGATACAGAGAGAGTTTAGTTTGTATAGCCATTAGCTTTAGTGGTAATATAGTTATATAACTGTTCCCATATCACGATAATATCGTCCTCGTGATACTGATATAGTTTAGTTTGTATAGCCGTTAGATTTAATGGTAGGGTAGTAATATAACTACTCCCACATCAAGAGAACATCATCCCCGTGGTACTGATGGAGTTTAGGTTGTATAGCCATTAGCTTTAGTGGTAGGATAGTAATATAACTGCTCCCGCATCAAGAGGACATCGTCCTCGTGATACTGATAGAGTTTAGGTTGTATAGCCATTAGCTTTAGTGGTAGGATAGTAATATAACTGCTCCCGCATCAAGAGAACATCGTCCTCGTGATACTGATAGAGTTTTAGTTTGTATAGCCATTAGCTTTAGTGGTAGGATTGTTATATAACTGCTCCCACATCCAGAGAACATCGTCCTAGTGATACTGATAGATTTAGTTTGTATAGCCATTAGCTTTATTGGTAGGATAGTTATATGACTGCTCCCACATCAAGAGAACATCGTCCTCGTGATACTGATAGATTAATTTTTTATATCCATTAGCTTTAGTGGTAGGAGAGTACTGTAACTGCTCCCACATCAAGAGAACCTCATCCATGTGATAGTGGTAGGGTTTAGTTTGTAATGCCAGTAGCTTTAGTGGCAGGATAGTTATATAACTGTTTCCAAATCAAGAGAACATCGTCCTCGTGATACTGATAGAGTTTAGTTTGTATAGCCATTAGCTTTAGTGGTAGGATTGTTATATAACTGCTCCCGCATCAAGAGAACTTCGTCCTCGTGATACTGATATATTTTAGTTTATATAGCCCTTAGCCTTAGTGGTAGGATAGTTATATAACTGCTCCCACATCAAGGGAACTTCGTCCTCGTGATACTGATAGAGTATAGTTTGTAATGCCAACAGCTTTAGTCGTAGGATAGTTATATAACTGCTTCCAAATCAAGAGAACATCGTCCTCGTGATACTGATAGAGTTTAGTTTGTACAGCCATTAGCTTTAGTGGTAGGACTGTTATATAACTGCTCCCACATCAAGATAACTCGTCCTCGTGATACTGATATATTTTAGTTTATATAGCCCTTAGCGTTAGTGGTAGGATAGTTATATAACTGCTCCCACATCAAGAGAACATAGTCCCTAGTGATACTGATAGAGTTTAGTTTGTATAGCCATTATCTTTATTGGTAGGATAGTAATATAACTGCTCCCGCATCAAGAGAACATCGTCCTCGTGATACTGATAGAGCTTAGTTTGTATAGCCATTAGCCTTAGTGGTAAGATAGTTATATAACTGCTCCCACATCAAGAGAACATCGTCCTCGTGATACAGATTGGGTTTAGTTTGTAAAGCCATTAGCTTTAGTGGTAATATAGTTATATAACTGTTTCCACATCACGACAATATCGTCCTCGTGATACTGATAGAATTTAGTTTGTATAGCCGTTAGATTTAATGGTAGGGTAGTAATATAACTGCTCCCACATCAAGAGAACATCATCCCCGTGTACTGATAGAGTTTAGTTTGTATAGCCATTAGCCTTAGTGGTAGGATAGTTATATAACTGCCCCCACACAAAGAGAACATCGTCCTGATGATACTGATAGAGTTTAGTTTGTATAGCCATTAGCTTTAGTTATAGGATTGTTGTATAACTGCTCCCACATCAAGAGAATATCGTCCTCGTGATACAGATAGAGTTTAGTTTGTATAGCCATTAGCTTTAGTGGTAATATAGTTATATAACTGTTCCCATATCACGATAATATCGTCCTCGTGGTACTGATAGAATTTAGTTTGTATAGCCGTTAGATTTAATGGTAGGGTAGTAATATAACAGCTCCCACATCAAGAGACCATCATCCCCGTGATACTGATAGAGATTAGTTTGTATAGCCATTAGCTTTAGTAGTAGGATAGTAATACAACTGCTGGCGCATCAAGAGAACATCGTCCTCGTGATACTGATAGAGTTTAGTTTGTATAGCCATTAGCCTTAGTGGTAGGATAGTTGTATAACTGCTCCCACACAAAGAGAACATCGTCCTGATGATATTGATAGAGTTTAGTTTGTATAGCCGTTAGCTATAGTGGTAGGATTGTTATATAACTGCTCCCACATCAAGAGAACTTCGTCCTCGTGATACTGATATATTTTAGTTTATATAGCCCTTAGCCTTATTGGTAGGATAGATATATATCTGCTCCCACATCAAGAGAACATCGTTCTCGTGTTACTGATAGAGTATAGTTTGTAATGCCAGTAGCTTTAGTGGTAGGATAGTTATTTAACTGCTTCCAAATCAAGACAACGTCGTCCTCGTGATACTCATAGAGTTTAGTTTGTATAGCCATTAGCTTTAGTGGTAGGATTGTTATATAACTGCTTCCACATGAAGAGGACTTCGTCCTCGTGATACTGATAGAGTATAGTTTGTAATGCCAGTAGCTTTAGTGGTAGGATAGTTATATAACTGCTTCCAAGTCAAGAGAACGTCGTCCTCGTGATACTGATAGAGTTTAGTTGGTATAGCCATTAGCTTTATTGGTAGGATTGTTATATAACTGCACCCACATCAAGAGATCTTCGTCCTCGTGATACTGATATATTTTAGTTTATATAGCCCTTAGGCTTAGTGGTAGGATAGTTATATAACTGCTCCCACATCAGGAGAACATCGTCCTCGTGATACTGATAGAGTTTAGTTTGTATAGCCATTAGCCTTAGTGGTAGGATAGTACTATAACTGCTCCCACATCAAGAGAACCTCGTCCATGTGATAGTGGTAGGGTTTAGTTTGTAATGCCACTAGCTTTAGTGGTAGGATTGTTATATAACTGCTCCCACATCAAGAGAACTTCGTCCTCGTGATACTGATATATTTTAGTTTATATAGCCCTTAGACTTTGTGTTAGGATAGTTATATAACTGCTCCCACATCAAGAGAACATCGTCCTGGTGATACTGATAGAGTTTAGTTTGTATAGCCATTAGCTTTAGTGGTAGAATAGGTAACTTCTCCCACATCAGGAGAATATCGCCCTCGTGATACTGATAGAGCTTTGCTTGTATAGCCATTAGCCTTAGTGGTAGGATAGTTATATGACAGCTCCCACATCAAGAGAACATCGTCCTCGTGATACTGATAGATTTTAGTTTTTATATCCATTAGCTTTAGTGGTAGGATAATACTATAACTGCTCCCACATCAAGAGAACCTCGTCCATGTGATAGTGGTAGGGTTTAGTTTGTAATGCCAGTAGCTTTAGTGGTAGGATAGTTATATTACTGCTTCCAAATCAAGAGAACATCGTCCACGTGATACTGATAGAGTATAGTTTGTAATGCCAGTAGCTTTAGTGGTAGGATAGTTATATAACTGCTTCTAAATCAAGAGAACATCGTCCTCGTGATACTGATAGTGTTTAGTTTGTATAGCCATTAGCTTTAGTGGTAGGATTGTTATATAACTGCTCCCACATCAAGAGAACTTCGTCCTCGTGATACTGATATATTTTAGTTTACATAGCCCTTAGCCTTAGTGGTAGGATAGTTATAAAACTGCTCCCACATCAAGAGAACATAGTCCCTAGTGATACTGATAGAGTTAGTTTGTATAGCCATTAGCTTTATTGGTAGGACTGTTATATAACTGCTCCCACATCGAGAGATCTTCGTCCTCGTGATACTGATATATTTTAGTTTATATAGCCCTTAGCCTTAGTGGTAGGATAGTTATATAACTGCTCCCACATCAGGAGAACATCGTCCTCGTGATACTGATAGAGTATAGTTTGTAATGCCAGTAGCTTTAGTGGTAGGATAGTTATATAACTGCTTCCAAATCAAGAGAACATCGTCCTCGTGATACTGATAGAGTTTAGTTTGTATAGCCATTAGCTTTAGTGGTAGGATTGTTATATAACTGCTCCCACATCTAGAGAACTTCGTCCTCGTGATACTGATATATTTTAGTTTATATAGCCCTTAGCCTTAGTGGTACGATAGTTATATATCTGCTCCCACATCAAGAGAACATCGTCCTCGTGATACTGATAGAGTATAGTTTGTATTGCCAGTGGCTTTAGTGGTAGGATAGTTATATAACTGCCTCCAAATCAAGAGAACGTCGTCCTCGTGATACTGATAGAGTTTAGTTTGTATAGCCATTAGCCTTAGTGGTAGGATAGTTATATAACTACTCCCACATAAACAGAATAACGTGCTCGTGATACTGATAGAGCTTAGTATGTATAGCCATTAGCCTTAGCGGTAGTATAGTAATATAACTGCTCCCACATCAAGAGAACATCGTCCTAGTGATACTGATAGATTTTAGTTTGTATAGCCATTAGCCTTAGTGGTAGGATAGTTATATATCTGCTCCCACATCAAGAGAACTTCGTCCTCGTGATACTGATATATTTTAGTTTACATAGCCCTTAGCCTTAGTGGTAGGATAGTTATAAAACTGCTCCCACATCAAGAGAACATTGTCCCTAGTGATACTGATAGAGTTTAGTTTGTATAACCATTAGCTTTATTGGTAGGATTGTTATATAACTGCTCCCACATCAAGAGATCTTCGTCCTCGTGATACTGATATATTTTAGTTTATATAGCCCTTAGCCTTAGTGGTAGGATAGTTATATAACTGCTCCCACATCACGAGAACATCGTCCTCGTGATACTGATAGAGTATAGTTTGTAATGCCAGTAGCTTTAGTGGTAGGATAGTTATATTACTGCTTCCAAATCAAGAGAACATCGTCCTCGTGATACTGATAGAGTTTAGTTTGTATAGCCATTAGCTTTAGTGGTAGGATTGTTATATAACTGCTCCCACATCAAGAGATTTTCGTCCTCGTGATACTGGTATAATTTAGTTTATATAGCCCTTAGCCTTAGTGGTAGGATAGTTGTGTAACTGCTCCCACATCAAGAGAACATCGTCCTCGTGATACTGATAGAGTATAGTTTGTAATGCCAGTAGCTTTAGTGGTAGGATAGTTATATAACTGCTTCCAAATCAAGAGAACATCGTCCTCGTGATACTGATAGAGTTTAGTTTGTATAGCCATTAGCTTTAGTGGTAGGATTGTTATATAACTGCTCCCACATCAAGAGATCTTCGTCCTCGTGATACTGATATATTTTAGTTTATATAGCCCTTAGCCTTAGTGGTAGGATAGTTGAATTACTGCTCCCACATCAAGAGAACATCGTCTTCGTGATACGGATAGAGTATAGTTTGTAATGCCAGTAGCTTTAGTGGTAGGATAGTTATATAACTGCTTCCAAATCAAGAGAACATCATCCTCGTGATACTGATAGAGTTTAGTTTGTATAGCCATTAGCTTTAGTGGTAGGATAGTTATATATCTGCTCCCACATCAAGAGAACTTCGTCCTCGTGATACTGATATATTTTAGTTTACATAGCCCTTAGCCTTAGTGGTAGGATAGTTATAAAACTGCTCCCACATCAAGAGAACATTGTCCCTAGTGATACTGATAGAGTTTAGTTTGTATAACCATTAGCTTTATTGGTAGGATTGTTATATAACTGCTCCCACATCAAGAGATCTTCGTCCTCGTGATACTGATATATTTTAGTTTATTAGCCCTTAGCCTTAGTGGTAGGATAGTTATATAACTGCTCCCACATCAAGAGAACATCGTCCTCGTGATACTGATAGAGTATAGTTTGTATTGCCAGTGGCTTTAGTGGTAGGATAGTTATATAACTGCCTCCAAATCAAGAGAACGTCGTCCTCGTGATACTGATAGAGTTTAGTTTGTATAGCCATTAGCCTTAGTGGTAGGATAGTTAGATTACTGCTCCCTCATAAAGAGAATATCGTGCTCGTGATACTGATAGAGCTTAGTATGTATAGCCATTAGCCTTAGCGGTAGTATAGTAATATAACTGCTCCCACATCAAGAAAACATCGTCCTCGTGATACTGATAGAGTTTAGTTTGTATAGCCATTAGCCTTAGTGGTACGATAGTTATATAACTGCTCGCACATAAAGAGTACATCGTCCTCGTGATACAGAGAGAGTTTAGTTTGTATAGCCATTAGCTATAGTGGTAATATAGTTATATAACTGTTCCCATATCACGATAATATCGTCCTCGTGATACTGATAGAGTTTAGTTTGTATAGCCGTTAGATTTAATGGTAGGGTAGTAATATAACTGCTCCCACATCAAAAGAACATCATCCCCGTGATGCTGATGGAGTTTAGGTTGTATAGCCATTAGCTTTAGTGGTAGGATAGTAATATAACTGCTCCCGCATCAAGAGGACATCGTCCTCGTGATACTGATAGAGTTTAGGTTGTATAGCCATTAGCTTTAGTGGTAGGATAGTAATATAACTGCTCCCGCATCAAGAGAACATCGTCCTCGTGATACTGATAGAGTTTTAGTTTGTATAGCCATTAGCTTTAGTGGTAGGATTGTTATATGACTGCTCCCACATCAAGAGAACATCGTCCTCGTGATACTGATAGATTAATTTTTTATATCCATTAGCTTTAGTGGTAGGAGAGTACTGTAACTGCTCCCACATCAAGAGAACCTCATCCATGTGATAGTGGTAGGGTTTAGTTTGTAATGCCAGTAGCTTTAGTGGCAGGATAGTTATATAACTGTTTCCAAATCAAGAGAACATCGTCCTCGTGATACTGATAGAGTTTAGTTTGTATAGCCATTAGCTTTAGTGGTAGGATTGTTATATAACTGCTCCCGCATCAAGAGAACTTCGTCCTCGTGATACTGATATATTTTAGTTTATATAGCCCTTAGCCTTAGTGGTAGGATAGTTATATAACTGCTCCCACATCAAGGGAACTTCGTCCTCGTGATACTGATAGAGTATAGTTTGTAATGCCAACAGCTTTAGTCGTAGGATAGTTATATAACTGCTTCCAAATCAAGAGAACATCGTCCTCGTGATACTGATAGAGTTTAGTTTGTACAGCCATTAGCTTTAGTGGTAGGACTGTTATATAACTGCTCCCACATCAAGATAACTCGTCCTCGTGATACTGATATATTTTAGTTTATATAGCCCTTAGCGTTAGTGGTAGGATAGTTATATAACTGCTCCCACATCAAGAGAACATAGTCCCTAGTGATACTGATAGAGTTTAGTTTGTATAGCCATTATCTTTATTGGTAGGATAGTAATATAACTGCTCCCGCATCAAGAGAACATCGTCCTCGTGATACTGATAGAGCTTAGTTTGTATAGCCATTAGCCTTAGTGGTAAGATAGTTATATAACTGCTCCCACATCAAGAGAACATCGTCCTCGTGATACAGATTGGGTTTAGTTTGTAAAGCCATTAGCTTTAGTGGTAATATAGTTATATAACTGTTTCCACATCACGACAATATCGTCCTCGTGATACTGATAGAATTTAGTTTGTATAGCCGTTAGATTTAATGGTAGGGTAGTAATATAACTGCTCCCACATCAAGAGAACATCATCCCCGTGTACTGATAGAGTTTAGTTTGTATAGCCATTAGCTTTAGTGGTAATATAGTTATATAACTGTTCCCATATCACGATAATATCGTCCTCGTGGTACTGATAGAATTTAGTTTGTATAGCCGTTAGATTTAATGGTAGGGTAGTAATATAACAGCTCCCACATCAAGAGACCATCATCCCCGTGATACTGATAGAGATTAGTTTGTATAGCCATTAGCTTTAGTGGTAGGATAGTAATACAACTGCTGGCGCATCAAGAGAAGATCGTCCTCGTGATACTGATAGAGTTTAGTTTGTATAGCCATTAGCCTTAGTGGTAGGATAGTTATATAACTGCTCCCGCATCAAAGGAACATCGTGCTCGTGATACTGATAGAGCTTAGTTTGTATAGCCATTAGCCTTAGTGGTAGGATAGTTGTATAACTGCTCCCACACAAAGAGAACATCGTCCTGATGATATTGATAGAGTTTAGTTTGTATAGCCGTTAGCTTTAGTGGTAGGATTGTTATATAACTGCTCCCACATCAAGAGAACTTCGTCCTCGTGATACTGATATATTTTAGTTTATATAGCCCTTAGCCTTATTGGTAGGATAGATATATATCTGCTCCCACATCAAGAGAACATCGTTCTCGTGTTACTGATAGAGTATAGTTTGTAATGCCAGTAGCTTTAGTGGTAGGATAGTTATTTAACTGCTTCCAAATCAAGACAACGTCGTCCTCGTGATACTCATAGAGTTTAGTTTGTATAGCCATTAGCTTTAGTGGTAGGATTGTTATATAACTGCTTCCACATGAAGAGGACTTCGTCCTCGTGATACTGATAGAGTATAGTTTGTAATGCCAGTAGCTTTAGTGGTAGGATAGTTATATAACTGCTTCCAAGTCAAGAGAACGTCGTCCTCGTGATACTGATAGAGTTTAGTTGGTATAGCCATTAGCTTTAGTGGTAGGATTGTTATATAACTGCTCCCACATCAAGAGATCTTCGTCCTCGTGATACTGATATATTTTAGTTTATATAGCCCTTGGCCTTAGTGGTAGGATAGTTATATAACTGCTCCCACATCAGGAGAACATCGTCCTCGTGATACTGATAGAGTTTAGTTTGTATAGCCATTAGCCTTAGTGGTAGGATAGTTATATAACTGCTCCCGCATCAAAAGAACATCGTGCTCGTGATACTGATAGAGCTTAGTTTGTATAGCCATTAGCCTTAGTGGTAGGATAGTTGTATAACTGCTCCCACACAAAGAGAACATCGTCCTGATGATATTGAAAGAGTTTAGTTTGTATAGCCATTAGCTTTAGTGGTAGGATTGTTATATAACTGCTCCCACATCAAGAGATCTTCGTCCTCGTGATACTGATATATTTTAGTTTATATAGCCCTTGGCCTTAGTGGTAGGATAGTTATATAACTGCTCCCACATCAGGAGAACATCGTCCTCGTGATACTGATAGAGTTTAGTTTGTATAGCCATTAGCCTTAGTGGTAGGATAGTACTATAACTGCTCCCACATCAAGAGAACCTCGTCCATGTGATAGTGGTAGGGTTTAGTTTGTAATGCCAGTAGCTCTAGTGGTAGGATAGTTATATAACTGCTTCCAAATCAAGAGAACATCGTCCTCGTGATACTGATAGAGTTTAGTTTGTATAGCCATTAGCTTTATTGGTAGGATTGTTATATAACTGCTCCCACATCAAGAGAACTTCGTCCTCGTGATACTGATATATTTTAGTTTATATAGCCCTTAGACTTTGTGTTAGGATAGTTATATAACTGCTCCCACATCAAGAGAACATCGTCCTGGTGATACTGATAGAGTTTAGTTTGTATAGCCATTAGCTTTAGTGGTAGAATAGGTAACTTCTCCCACATCAGGAGAATATCGCCCTCGTGATACTGATAGAGCTTTGCTTGTATAGCCATTAGCCTTAGTGGTAGGATAGTTATATGACAGCTCCCACATCAAGAGAACATCGTCCTCGTGATACTGATAGATTTTAGTTTTTATATCCATTAGCTTTAGTGGTAGGATAATACTATAACTGCTCCCACATCAAGAGAACCTCGTCCATGTGATAGTGGTAGGGTTTAGTTTGTAATGCCAGTAGCTTTAGTGGTAGGATAGTTATATTACTGCTTCCAAATCAAGAGAACATCGTCCACGTGATACTGATAGAGTATAGTTTGTAATGCCAGTAGCTTTAGTGGTAGGATAGTTATATAACTGCTTCTAAATCAAGAGAACATCGTCCTCGTGATACTGATAGTGTTTAGTTTGTATAGCCATTAGCTTTAGTGGTAGGATTGTTATATAACTGCTCCCACATCAAGAGAACTTCGTCCTCGTGATACTGATATATTTTAGTTTACATAGCCCTTAGCCTTAGTGGTAGGATAGTTATAAAACTGCTCCCACATCAAGAGAACGTAGTCCCTAGTGATACTGATAGAGTTAGTTTGTATAGCCATTAGCTTTATTGGTAGGACTGTTATATAACTGCTCCCACATCGAGAGATCTTCGTCCTCGTGATACTGATATATTTTAGTTTATATAGCCCTTAGCCTTAGTGGTAGGATAGTTATATAACTGCTCCCACATCAGGAGAACATCGTCCTCGTGATACTGATAGAGTATAGTTTGTAATGCCAGTAGCTTTAGTGGTAGGATAGTTATATAACTGCTTCCAAATCAAGAGAACATCGTCCTCGTGATACTGATAGAGTTTAGTTTGTATAGCCATTAGCTTTAGTGGTAGGATTGTTATATAACTGCTCCCACATCAAGAGATCTTCGTCCTCGTGATACTGATATATTTTAGTTTATATAGCCCTTAGCCTTAGTGGTAGGATAGTTGTATAACTGCTCCCACATCAAGAGAACATCGTCCTCGTGATACGGATAGAGTATAGTTTGTAATGCCAGTAGCTTTAGTGGTAGGATAGTTATATAACTGCTTCCAAATCAAGAGAACATCATCCTCGTGATACTGATAGAGTTTAGTTTGTATAGCCATTAGCTTTAGTGGTAGGATTGTTATATAACTGCTCCCACATCTAGAGAACTTCGTCCTCGTGATACTGATATATTTTAGTTTATATAGCCCTTAGCCTTAGTGGTACGATAGTTATATATCTGCTCCCACATCAAGAGAACATCGTCCTCGTGATACTGATATATTTTAGTTTACATAGCCCTTAGCCTTAGTGGTAGGATAGTTATAAAACTGCTCCCACATCAAGAGAACATCGTCCTAGTGATACTGATAGATTTTAGTTTGTATAGCCATTAGCCTTAGTGGTAGGATAGTTATATATCTGCTCCCACATCAAGAGAACTTCGTCCTCGTGATACTGATATATTTTAGTTTACATAGCCCTTAGCCTTAGTGGTAGGATAGTTATAAAACTGCTCCCACATCAAGAGAACATTGTCCCTAGTGATACTGATAGAGTTTAGTTTGTATAACCATTAGCTTTATTGGTAGGATTGTTATATAACTGCTCCCACATCAAGAGAACGTCGTCCTCGTGATACTGATAGAGTTTAGTTTGTATAGCCATTAGCCTTAGTGGTAGGATAGTTATATAACTACTCCCACATAAAGAGAACATCGTCCTCGTGATACTGATAGAGTATAGTTTGTATTGCCAGTGGCTTTAGTGGTAGGATAGTTATATAACTGCCTCCAAATTAAGAGAACGTCGTCCTCGTGATACTGATAGGGTTTAGTTAGTATAGCCATTAGCTTTAGTGGTAGGATAGTAATATAATTGCTCCCGCATCAAGAGAAGATCGTCCTCGTGATACTGATAGTTTTTAGTTTGTATAGCCAATAGCCTTAGTGGTAGGATAGTTATATAACTGCTCCCACATGAAGAGAATATCGTGCTCGTGATACTGATAGAGCTTAGTATGTATAGCCATTAGCCTTAGCGATAGTATAGTAATATAACTGCTCCCACATCAAGAGAACATAGTCCCTAGTGATACTGATAGAGTTTAGTTTGTATAGCCATTAGCTTTATTGGTAGGATAGTAATATAACTGCTCCCGCATCAAGAGAACATCGTCCTCGTGGTACTGATAGAGCTTAGTTTGTATAACCATTAGCCTTAGTGGTAAGATAGTTATATAACTGCTCCCACATCAAGAGAACATCGTCCTCGTGATACAGATTGGGTTTAGTTTGTAAAGCCATTAGCTTTAGTGGTAATATAGTTATATAACTGTTTCCACATCACGACAATATCGTCCTCGTGATACTGATAGAATTTAGTTTGTATAGCCGTTAGATTTAGTGGTAGTATAGTAATATAACTGCCCCCACACAAAGAGAACATCGTCCTGATGATACTGATAGAGTTTAGTTTGTATAGCCATTAGCTTTAGTTATAGGATTGTTATATAACTGCTCCCACATCAAGAGATCTTCGTCCTCGTGATACTGATAGAGTATAGTTTGTATTGCCAGTGGCTTTAGTGGTAGGATAGTTATATAACTGCCTCCAAATTAAGAGAACGTCGTCCTCGTGATACTGATAGGGTTTAGTTTGTATAGCCGTTAGATTTAATGGTAGGGTAGTAATATAACTGCTCCCACATCAAGAGAACATCATCCCCGTGATACTGATGGAGTTTAGGTTGTATAGCCATTAGCTTTAGTGGTAGGATAGTAATATAACTGCTCCCGCATCAAGAGGACATCGTCCTCGTGATACTGATAGAGTTTAGGTTGTATAGCCATTAGCTTTAGTGGTAGGATTGTTATATAACTGCTCCCACATCCAGAGAACATCGTCCTAGTGATACTGATAGATTTAGTTTGTATAGCCATTAGTTTTATTGGTAGGATAGTTATATGACTGCTCCCACATCAAGAGAACATCGTCCTCGTGATACTGATAGATTAATTTTTTATATCCATTAGCTTTAGTGGTAGGAGAGTACTGTAACTGCTCCCACATCAAGAGAACCTCGTCCATGTGATAGTGGTAGGGTTTAGTTTGTAATGCCAGTAGCTTTAGTGGCAGGATAGTTATATAACTGTTTCCAAATCAAGAGAACATCGTCCTCGTGATACTGATAGAGTTTAGTTTGTATAGCCGTTAGCTTTAGTGGTAGGATTGTTATATAACTGCTCCCACATCAAGAGAACTTCGTCCTCGTGATACTGATATATTTTAGTTTATATAGCCCTTAGCCTTAGTGGTAGGATAGTTATATAACTGCTCCCACATCAGGAGAACATCGTCCTCGTGATACTGATAGAGTATAGTTTGTAATGCCAGTAGCTTTAGTGGTAGGTTAGTTATATAACTGCTTCCAAATCAAGAGAACATCGTCCTCGTGATACTGATAGAGTTTAGTTTGTATAGCCGTTAGCTTTAGTGGTAGGATTGTTATATAACTGCTCCCACATCAACAGATTTTCGTCCTCGTGATACTGATATATTTTAGTTTATATAGCCCTTAGCCTTAGTGGTACGATAGTTATATATCTGCTCCCACATCAAGAGAACATCGTCCTCGTGATACTGATAGTGTATAGTTTGTATTGCCAGTGGCTTTAGTGGTAGGATAGTTATATAACTGCCTCCAAATCAAGAGAACGTCGTCCTCGTGATACTGATAGAGTTTAGTTTGTATAGCCATTAGCCTTAGTGGTAGGATAGTTATATAACTACTCCCACATAAAGAGAATAACGTCCTCGTGATACTGATAGAGTATTGTTTGTAATGCCAGTAGCTTTAGTGGTAGGATAGTTATATTACTGCTTCCAAATCAAGAGAACATCGTCCTCGTGATACTGATAGAGTTTAGTTTGTATAGCCATTAGCTTTAGTGGTAGGATTGTTATATAACTGCTCCCACATCAAGAGATCTTCGTCCTCGTGATACTGATATAATTTAGTTTATATAGCCCTTAGCCTTAGGGGTAGGATAGTTGTATAACTGCTCCCACATCAAGAGAACATCGTCCTCGTGATACTGATAGAGTATAATTTGTAATGCCAGTACCTTTAGTGGTAAGATAGTTATATAACTGCTTCCAAATCAAGAGAACATCGTCCTCGTGATACTGATAGAGTTTAGTTTGTATAGCCATTAGCTTTAGTGGTAGGATTGTTATATAACTGCTCCCACATCAAGAGTACTTCGTCCTCGTGATACTGATATATTTTAGTTTATATAGCCCTTAGCCTTAGTGGTACGATAGTTATATATCTGCTCCCACATCAAGAGAACATCGTCCTCGTGATACTGATAGAGTATAGTTTGTATTGCCAGTGGCTTTAGTGGTAGGATAGTTATATAACTGCCTCCAAATTAAGAGAAAGTCGTCCTCGTGATACTGATAGATCTTAGTTAGTATAGCCATTAGCTTTAGTGGTAGGATAGTAATATAACTGCTCCCGCATCAAGAGAAGATCGTCCTCGTGATACTGATAGTTTTTAGTTTGTATAGCCATTAGCCTTAGTGGTAGGATAGTTATATTACTGCTCCCACATAAAGAGAATATCGTGCTCGTGATACTGATAGAGCTTAGTATGTATAGCCATTAGCCTTAGCGGTAGTATAGTAATATAACTGCTCCCACATCAAGAAAACATCGTCCTCGTGATACTGATAGAGTTTAGTTTGTATAGCCATTAGCCTTAGTGGTACGATAGTTATATAACTGCTCGCACATAAAGAGTACATCGTCCTCGTGATACAGAGAGAGTTTAGTTTGTATAGCCATTAGCTTTAGTGGTAATATAGTTATATAACTGTTCCCATATCACGATAATATCGTCCTCGTGATACTGATAGAGTTTAGTTTGTATAGCCGTTAGATTTAATGGTAGGGTAGTAATATAACTGCTCCCACATCAAGAGAACATCATCCCCGTGGTACTGATGGAGTTTAGGTTGTATAGCCATTAGCTTTAGTGGTAGGATAGTAATATAACTGCTCCCGCATCAAGAGGACATCGTCCTCGTGATACTGATAGAGTTTAGGTTGTATAGCCATTAGCTTTAGTGGTAGGATAGTAATATAACTGCTCCCGCATCAAGAGAACATCGTCCTCGTGATACTGATAGAGTTTTAGTTTGTATAGCCATTAGCTTTAGTGGTAGGATTGTTATATAACTGCTCCCACATCCAGAGAACATCGTCCTAGTGATACTGATAGATTTAGTTTGTACAGCCATTAGCTTTATTGGTAGGATTGTTATATAACTGCTCCCACATCAAGAGATCTTCGTCCTCGTGATACTGATATATTTTAGTTTATATAGCCCTTAGCCTTAGTGGTAGGATAGTTATATAACTGCTCCCACATCAAGGGAACATCGTCCTCGTGATACTGATAGAGTATAGTTTGTAATGCCAGTAGCCTTAGTGGTAGGATATTTATATAACTGCTTCCAAATCAAGAGAACATCGTCCTCGTGATACTGATAGAGTTTAGTTTGTACAGCCATTAGCTTTTGTGGTAGGACTGTTATATAACTGCTCCCACATCAAGATAACTTCGTCCTCGTGATACTGATATATTTTAGTTTATATAGCCCTTAGCGTTAGTGGTAGGATAGTTATATAACTGCTCCCACATCAAGAGAACATAGTCCCTAGTGATACTGATAGAGTTTAGTTTGTATAGCCATTAGCTTTATTGGTAGGATAGTAATATAACTGCTCCCGCATCAAGAGAACATCGTCCTCGTGATACTGATAGAGCTTAGTTTGTATAGCCATTAGCCTTAGTGGTAAGATAGTTATATAAC
This sequence comes from Anabrus simplex, assembly GCF_040414725.1. NCBI lineage: Eukaryota > Metazoa > Arthropoda > Insecta > Orthoptera > Tettigoniidae > Anabrus > Anabrus simplex. The sequence continues at coordinate 193,422,372 of NC_090270.1, forward strand.
TGCTCCCACATCAAGAGAACATCGTCCTCGTGATACAGATTGGGTTTAGTTTGTAAAGCCATTAGCTTTAGTGGTAATATAGTTATATAACTGTTTCCACATCACGACAATATCGTCCTCGTGATACTGATAGAATTTAGTTTGTATAGCCGTTAGATTTAATGGTAGGGTAGTAATATAACTGCTCCCACATCAAGAGAACATCATCCCCGTGTACTGATAGAGTTTAGTTTGTATAGCCATTAGCCTTAGTGGTAGGATAGTTATGTAACTGCCCCCACACAAAGAGAACATCGTCCTGATGATACTGATAGAGTTTAGTTTGTATAGCCATTAGCTTTAGTTATAGGATTGTTATATAACTGCTCCCACATCAAGAGAATATCGTCCTCGTGATACAGATAGAGTTTAGTTTGTATAGCCATTAGCTTTAGTGGTAATATAGTTATATAACTGTTCCCATATCACGATAATATCGTCCTCGTGGTACTGATAGAGTTTAGTTTGTATAGCCGTTAGATTTAATGGTAGGGTAGTAATATAACTGCTCCCACATCAAGAGACCATCATCCCCGTGATACTGATAGAGATTAGTTTGTATAGCCATTAGCTTTAGTGGTAGGATAGTAATACAACTGCTGGCGCATCCAGAGAACATCGTCCTCGTGATACTGATAGAGTTTAGTTTGTATAGCCATTAGCCTTAGTGGTAGGATAGTTGTATAACGGCTCCCACACAAAGAGAACATCGTCCTGATGATATTGATAGAGTTTAGTTTGTATAGCCGTTAGCTTTAGTGGTAGGATTGTTATATAACTGCTCCCACATCAAGAGAACTTCGTCCTCGTGATACTGATATATTTTAGTTTATATAGCCCTTAGCCTTATTGGTAGGATAGATATATATCTGCTCCCACGTCAAGAGAACATCGTTCTCGTGTTACTGATATATTTTAGTTTATATAGCCCTTAGCCTTAGTGGTAGGATAGTTATATAACTGCTCCCACATCAAGGGAACATCGTCCTCGTGATACTGATAGAGTATAGTTTGTAATGCCAGTAGCATTAGTGGTAGGATAGTTATTTAACTGCTTCCAAATCAAGACAACGTCGTCCTCGTGATACTCATAGAGTTTAGTTTGTATAGCCATTAGCTTTAGTGGTAGGATTGTTATATAACTGCTTCCACATCAAGAGGACTTCGTCCTCGTGATACTGATAAAGTATAGTTTGTAATGCCAGTAGCTTTAGTGGTAGGATAGTTATATAACTGCTTCCAAGTCAAGAGAACGTCGTCCTCGTGATACTGATAGAGTTTAGTTTGTATAGCCATTAGCTTTATTGGTAGGATTGTTATATAACTGCTCCCACATCAAGAGATTTTCGTCCTCGTGATACTGATATATTTTAGTTTATATAGCCCTTAGGCTTAGTGGTAGGATAGTTATATAACTGCTCCCACATCAGGAGAACATCGTCCTCGTGATACTGATAGAGTTTTGTTTGTATAGCCATTAGCCTTAGTGGTAGGATAGTACTATAACTGCTCCCACATCAAGAGAACCTCGTCCATGTGATAGTGGTAGGGTTTAGTTTTTAATGCCACTAGCTTTAGTGGTAGGATAGTTATATAACTGCTTCCAAATCAAGAGAACATCGTCCTCGTGATACTGATAGAGTTTAGTTTGTATAGCCATTAGCTTTAGTGGTAGGATTGTTATATAACTGCTCCCACATCAAGAGAACTTCGTCCTCGTGATACTGATATATTTTAGTTTATATAGCCCTTAGACTTTGTGTTAGGATAGTTATATAACTGCTCCCACATCAAGAGAACATCGTCCTGGTGATACTGATAGAGTTTAGTTTGTATAGCCATTAGCTTTAGTGGTAGAATAGGTAACTTCTCCCACATCAGGAGAATATCGCCCTCGTGATACTGATAGAGCTTTGCTTGTATAGCCATTAGCCTTAGTGGTAGGATAGTTATATGACAGCTCCCACATCAAGAGAACATCGTCCTCGTGATACTGATAGATTTTAGTTTTTATATCCATTAGCTTTAGTGGTAGGATAATACTATAACTGCTCCCACATCAAGAGAACCTCGTCCATGTGATAGTGGTAGGGTTTAGTTTGTAATGCCAGTAGCTTTAGTGGTAGGATAGTTATATTACTGCTTCCAAATCAAGAGAACATCGTCCACGTGATACTGATAGAGTATAGTTTGTAATGCCAGTAGCTTTAGTGGTAGGATAGTTATATAACTGTTTCTAAATCAAGAGAACATCGTCCTCGTGATACTGATAGTGTTTAGTTTGTATAGCCATTAGCTTTAGTGGTAGGATTGTTATATAACTGCTCCCACATCAAGAGAACTTCGTCCTCGTGATACTGATATATTTTAGTTTACATAGCCCTTAGCCTTAGTGGTAGGATAGTTATAAAACTGCTCCCACATCAAGAGAACATAGTCCCTAGTGATACTGATAGAGTTAGTTTGTATAGCCATTACCTTTATTGGTAGGACTGTTATATAACTGCTCCCACATCGAGAGATCTTCGTCCTCGTGATACTGATATATTTTAGTTTATATAGCCCTTAGCCTTAGTGGTAGGATAGTTATATAACTGCTCCCACATCAGGAGAACATCGTCCTCGTGATACTGATAGAGTATAGTTTGTAATGCCAGTAGCTTTAGTGGTAGGATAGTTATATAACTGCTTCCAAATCAAGAGAACATCGTCCTCGTGATACTGATAGAGTTTAGTTTGTATAGCCATAGCTTTAGTGGTAGGATTGTTATATAACTGCTCCCACATCAAGAGATCTTCGTCCTCGTGATACTGATATATTTTAGTTTATATAGCCCTTAGCCTTAGTGGTAGGATAGTTGTATAACTGCTCCCACATCAAGAGAACATCGTCCTCGTGATACGGATAGAGTATAGTTTGTAATGCCAGTAGCTTTAGTGGTAGGATAGTTATATAACTGCTTCCAAATCAAGAGAACATCATCCTCGTGATACTGATAGAGTTTAGTTTGTATAGCCATTAGCTTTAGTGGTAGGATTGTTATATAACTGCTCCCACATCAAGAGAACTTCGTCCTCGTGATACTGATATATTTTAGTTTATATAGCCCTTAGCCTTAGTGGTACGATAGTTATATATCTGCTCCCACATCAAGAGAACATCGTCCTCGTGATACTGATAGAGTATAGTTTGTATTGCCAGTGGCTTTAGTGGTAGGATAGTTATATAACTGCCTCCAAATCAAGAGAACGTCGTCCTCGTGATACTGATAGAGTTTAGTTTGTATAGCCATTAGCCTTAGTGGTAGGATAGTTATATAACTACTCCCACATAAAGAGAATAACGTGCTCGTGATACTGATAGAGCTTAGTATGTATAGCCATTAGCCTTAGCGGTAGTATAGTAATATAACTGCTCCCACATCAAGAGAACATCGTCCTAGTGATACTGATAGATTTTAGTTTGTATAGCCATTAGCCTTAGTGGTAGGATAGTTATATATCTGCTCCCACATCAAGAGAACTTCGTCCTCGTGATACTGATATATTTTAGTTTACATAGCCCTTAGCCTTAGTGGTAGGATAGTTATAAAACTGCTCCCACATCAAGCGAACATTGTCCCTAGTGATACTGATAGAGTTTAGTTTGTATAACCATTAGCTTTATTGGTAGGATTGTTATATAACTGCTCCCACATCAAGAGATCTTCGTCCTCGTGATACTGATATATTTTAGTTTATATAGCCCTTAGCCTTTGTGGTAGGATAGTTATATAACTGCTCCCACATCACGAGAACATCGTCCTCGTGATACTGATAGAGTATAGTTTGTAATGCCAGTAGTTTTAGTGGTAGGATAGTTATATTACTGCTTCCAAATCAAGAGAACATCGTCCTCGTGATACTGATAGAGTTTAGTTTGTATAGCCATTAGCTTTAGTGGTAGGATTGTTATATAACTGCTCCCACATCAAGAGATCTTCGTCCTCGTGATACTGATATAATTTAGTTTATATAGCCCTTAGCCTTAGGGGTAGGATAGTTGTATAACTGCTCCCACATCAAGAGAACATCGTCCTCGTGATACTGATAGAGTATAGTTTGTAATGCCAGTAGCTTTAGTGGTAGGATAGTTATATAACTGCTTCCAAATCAAGAGAACATCGTCCTCGTGATACTGATAGAGTTTAGTTTGTATAGCCATTAGCTTTAGTGGTAGGATTGTTATATAACTGCTCCCACATCAAGAGTACTTCGTCCTCGTGATACTGATATATTTTAGTTTATATAGCCCTTAGCCTTAGTGGTACGATAGTTATATATCTGCTCCCACATCAAGAGAACATCGTCCTCGTGATACTGATAGAGTATAGTTTGTATTGCCAGTGGCTTTAGTGGTAGGATAGTTATATAACTGCCTCTAAATTAAGAGAACGTCGTCCTCGTGATACTGATAGATCTTAGTTAGCATAGCCATTAGCTTTAGTGGTAGGATAGTAATATAACTGCTCCCGCATCAAGAGAAGATCGTCCTCGTGATACTGATAGTTTTTAGTTTGTATAGCCATTAGCCTTAGTGGTAGGATAGTTATATTACTGCTCCCACATAAAGAGAATATCGTGCTCGTGATACTGATAGAGCTTAGTATGTATAGCCATTAGCCTTAGCGGTAGTATAGTAATATAACTGCTCCCACATCAAGAAAACATCGTCCTCGTGATACTGATAGAGTTTAGTTTGTATAGCCATTAGCCTTAGTGGTACGATAGTTATATAACTGTTCGCACATAAAGAGTACATCGTCCTCGTGATACAGAGAGAGTTTAGTTTGTATAGCCATTAGCTTTAGTGGTAATATAGTTATATAACTGTTCCCATATCACGATAATAGCGTCCTCGTGATACTGATAGAGTTTAGTTTGTATAGCCGTTAGATTTAATGGTAGGGTAGTAATATAACTGCTCCCACATCAAGAGAACATCATCCCCGTGATACGGATGGTGTTTAGGTTGTATAGCCATTAGCTTTAGTGGTAGGATAGTAATATAACTGCTCTCTCATCAAGAGGACATCGTCCTCGTGATACTGATAGAGTTTAGGTTGTATAGCCATTAGCTTTAGTGGTAGGATAGTAATATAACTGCTCCCGCATCAAGAGAACATCGTCCTCGTGATACTGATAGAGTTTTGGTTTGTATAGCCATTAGCTTTAGTGGTAGGATTGTTATATAACTGCTCCCACATCCAGAGAACATCGTCCTAGTGATACTGATAGATTTAGTTTGTATAGCCATTAGCTTTATTGGTAGGATAGTTATATGACTGCTCCCACATCAAGAGAACATCGTCCTCGTGATACTGATAGATTAATTTTTTACATCCATTAGCTTTAGTGGTAGGAGAGTACTGTAACTGCTCCCACATCAAGAGAACCTCATCCATGTGATAGTGGTAGGGTTTAGTTTGTAATGCCAGTAGCTTTAGTGGCAGGATGGTTATATAACTGTTTCCAAATCAAGAGAACATCGTCCTCGTGATACTGATAGACTTTAGTTTGTACAGCCATTAGCTTTATTGGTAGGATTGTTATATAACTGCTCCCACATCAAGAGATCTTCGTCCTCGTGATACTGATATATTTTAGTTTATATAGCCCTTAGCCTTAGTGGTAGGATAGTTATATAACTGCTCCCACATCAAGGGAACATCGTCCTCGTGATACTGATAGAGTATAGTTTGTAATGCCAATAGCTTTAGTCGTAGGATAGTTATATAACTGCTTCCAAATCAAGAGAACATCGTCCTCGTGATACTGATAGAGTTTAGTTTGTACAGCCATTAGCTTTAGTGGTAGGACTGTTATATAACTGCTCCCACATCAAGATAACTTCGTCCTCGTGATACTGATATATTTTAGTTTATATAGCCCTTAGCGTTAGTGGTAGGATAGTTATATAACTGCTCCCACATCAAGAGAACATAGTCCCTAGTGATACTGATAGAGTTTAGTTTGTATAGCCATTAGCTTTATTGGTAGGATAGTAATATAACTGCTCCCGCATCAAGAGAACATCGTCCTCGTGATACTGATAGAGCTTAGTTTGTATAGCCATTAGCCTTAGTGGTAAGATAGTTATATAACTGCTCCCACATCAAGAGAACATCGTCCTCGTGATACAGATTGGGTTTAGTTTGTAAAGCCATTAGCTTTAGTGGTAATATAGTTATATAACTGTTTCCACATCACGACAATATCGTCCTCGTGATACTGATAGAATTTAGTTTGTATAGCCGTTAGATTTAATGGTAGGGTAGTAATATAACTGCTCCCACATCAAGAGAACATCATCCCCGTGTACTGAGAGAGTTTAGTTTGTATAGCCATTAGCCTTAGTGGTAGGATAGTTATATAACTGCCCCCACACAAAGAGAACACGTCCTGATGATACTGATAGAGTTTAGTTTGTATAGCCATTAGCTTTAGTTATAGGATTGTTATATAACTGCTCCCACATCAAGAGAATATCGTCCTCGTGATACAGATAGAGTTTAGTTTGTATAGCCATTAGCTTTAGTGGTAATATAGTTATATAACTGTTCCCATATCACGATAATATCGTCCTCGTGGTACTGATAGAGTTTAGTTTGTATAGCCGTTAGATTTAATGGTAGGGTAGTAATATAACTCCTCCCACATCAAGAGACCATCATCCCCGTGATACTGATAGAGATTTGTTTGTATAGCCATTAGCTTTAGTGGTAGGATAGTAATACAACTGCTGGCGCATCAAGAGAACATCGTCCTCGTGATACTGATAGAGTTTAGTTTGTATAGCCATTAGCCTTAGTGGTAGGATAGTTGTATAACTGCTCCCACACAAAGAGAACATCGTCCTGATGATATTGAGAGAGTTTAGTTTGTATAGCCGTTAGCTTTAGTGGTAGGATTGTTATATTACTGCTCCCACATCAAGAGAACTTCGTCCTCGTGATACTGATATATTTTAGTTTATATAGCCCTTAGCCTTATTGGTAGGATAGATATATATCTGCTCCCACATCAAGAGAACATCGTTCTCGTGTTACTGATAGAGTATAGTTTGTAATGCCAGTAGCTTTAGTGGTAGGATAGTTATTTAACTGCTTCCAAATCAAGACAACGTCGTCCTCGTGATACTCATAGAGTTTAGTTTGTATAGCCATTAGCTTTAGTGGTAGGATTGTTATATAACTGCTTCCACATCAAGAGGACTTCGTCCTCGTGATACTGATAGAGTATAGTTTGTAATGCCAGTAGCTTTAGTGGTAGGATAGTTATATAACTGCTTCCAAGTCAAGAGAACGTCGTCCTCGTGATACTGATAGAGTTTAGTTTGTATAGCCATTAGCTTTATTGGTAGGATTGTTATATAACTGCTCCCACATCAAGAGATCTTCGTCCTCGTGATACTGATATATTTTAGTTTATATAGCCCTTAGGCTTAGTGGTAGGATAGTTATATAACTGCTCCCACATCAGGAGAACATCGTCCTCGTGATACTGATAGAGTTTAGTTTGTATAGCCATTAGCCTTAGTGGTAGGATAGTACTATAACTGCTCCCACATCAAGAGAACCTCGTCCATGTGATAGTGGTAGGGTTTAGTTTGTAATGCCACTAGCTTTAGTGGTAGGATAGTTATATAACTGCTTCCAAATCAAGAGAACATCGTCCTCGTGATACTGATAGAGTTTAGTTTGTATAGCCATTAGCTTTAGTGGTAGGATTGTTATATATCTGCTCCCACATCAAGAGAACTTCGTCCTCGTGATACTGATATATTTTAGTTTATATAGCCCTTAGCCTTATTGGTAGGATAGATATATATCTGCTCCCACATCAAGAGAACATCGTTCTCGTGTTACTGATAGAGTATAGTTTGTAATGCCAGTAGCTTTAGTGGTAGGATAGTTATTTAACTGCTTCCAAATCAAGACAACGTCGTCCTCGTGATACTCATAGAGTTTAGTTTGTATAGCCATTAGCCTTAGTGGTAGGATAGTTATATAACTACTCCCACATAAAGAGAATAACGTCCTCGTGATACTGATAGAGTATTGTTTGTAATGCCAGTAGCTTTAGTGGTAGGATAGTTATATTACTGCTTCCAAATCAAGAGAACATCGTCCTCGTGATACTGATAGAGTTTAGTTTGTATAGCCATTAGCTTTAGTGGTAGGATTGTTATATAACTGCTCCCACATCAAGAGATCTTCGTCCTCGTGATACTGATATAATTTAGTTTATATAGCCCTTAGCCTTAGGGGTAGGATAGTTGTATAACTGCTCCCACATCAAGAGAACATCGTCCTCGTGATACTGATAGAGTATAGTTTGTAATGCCAGTACCTTTAGTGGTAAGATAGTTATATAACTGCTTCCAAATCAAGAGAACATCGTCCTCGTGATACTGATAGAGTTTAGTTTGTATAGCCATTAGCTTTAGTGGTAGGATTGTTATATAACTGCTCCCACATCAAGAGTACTTCGTCCTCGTGATACTGATATATTTTAGTTTATATAGCCCTTAGCCTTAGTGGTACGATAGTTATATATCTGCTCCCACATCAAGAGAACATCGTCCTCGTGATACTGATAGAGTATAGTTTGTATTGCCAGTGGCTTTAGTGGTAGGATAGTTATATAACTGCCTCCAAATTAAGAGAAAGTCGTCCTCGTGATACTGATAGATCTTAGTTAGTATAGCCATTAGCTTTAGTGGTAGGAGAGTAATATAACTGCTCCCGCATCAAGAGAAGATCGTCCTCGTGATACTGATAGTTTTTAGTTTGTATAGCCATTAGCCTTAGTGGTAGGATAGTTATATTACTGCTCCCACATAAAGAGAATATCGTGCTCGTGATACTGATAGAGCTTAGTATGTATAGCCATTAGCCTTAGCGGTAGTATAGTAATATAACTGCTCCCACATCAAGAAAACATCGTCCTCGTGATACTGATAGAGTTTAGTTTGTATAGCCATTAGCCTTAGTGGTACGATAGTTATATAACTGCTCGCACATAAAGAGTACATCGTCCTCGTGATACAGAGAGAGTTTAGTTTGTATAGCCATTAGCTTTAGTGGTAATATAGTTATATAACTGTTCCCATATCACGATAATATCGTCCTCGTGATACTGATAGAGTTTAGTTTGTATAGCCGTTAGATTTAATGGTAGGGTAGTAATATAACTGCTCCCACATCAAGAGAACATCATCCCCGTGGTACTGATGGAGTTTAGGTTGTATAGCCATTAGCTTTAGTGGTAGGATAGTAATATAACTGCTCCCGCATCAAGAGGACATCGTCCTCGTGATACTGATAGAGTTTAGGTTGTATAGCCATTAGCTTTAGTGGTAGGATAGTAATATAACTGCTCCCGCATCAAGAGAACATCGTCCTCGTGATACTGATAGAGTTTTAGTTTGTATAGCCATTAGCTTTAGTGGTAGGATTGTTATATAACTGCTCCCACATCCAGAGAACATCGTCCTAGTGATACTGATAGATTTAGTTTGTACAGCCATTAGCTTTATTGGTAGGATTGTTATATAACTGCTCCCACATCAAGAGATCTTCGTCCTCGTGATACTGATATATTTTAGTTTATATAGCCCTTAGCCTTAGTGGTAGGATAGTTATATAACTGCTCCCACATCAAGGGAACATCGTCCTCGTGATACTGATAGAGTATAGTTTGTAATGCCAGTAGCCTTAGTGGTAGGATAGTTATATAACTGCTTCCAAATCAAGAGAACATCGTCCTCGTGATACTGATAGAGTTTAGTTTGTACAGCCATTAGCTTTTGTGGTAGGACTGTTATATAACTGCTCCCACATCAAGATAACTTCGTCCTCGTGATACTGATATATTTTAGTTTATATAGCCCTTAGCGTTAGTGGTAGGATAGTTATATAACTGCTCCCACATCAAGAGAACATAGTCCCTAGTGATACTGATAGAGTTTAGTTTGTATAGCCATTAGCTTTATTGGTAGGATAGTAATATAACTGCTCCCGCATCAAGAGAACATCGTCCTCGTGATACTGATAGAGCTTAGTTTGTATAGCCATTAGCCTTAGTGGTAAGATAGTTATATAACTGCTCCCACATCAAGAGAACATCGTCCTCGTGATACAGATTGGGTTTAGTTTGTAAAGCCATTAGCTTTAGTGGTAATATAGTTATATAACTGTTTCCACATCACGACAATATCGTCCTCGTGATACTGATAGAATTTAGTTTGTATAGCCGTTAGATTTAATGGTAGGGTAGTAATATAACTGCTCGCACATCAAGAGAACATCATCCCCGTGTACTGATAGAGTTTAGTTTGTATAGCCATTAGCCTTAGTGGTAGGATAGTTATGTAACTGCCCCCACACAAAGAGAACATCGTCCTGATGATACTGATAGAGTTTAGTTTGTATAGCCATTAGCTTTAGTTATAGGATTGTTATATAACTGCTCCCACATCAAGAGAATATCGTCCTCGTGATACAGATAGAGTTTAGTTTGTATAGCCATTAGCTTTAGTGGTAATATAGTTATATAACTGTTCCCATATCACGATAATATCGTCCTCGTGGTACTGATAGAGTTTAGTTTGTATAGCCGTTAGATTTAATGGTAGGGTAGTAATATAACTGCTCCCACATCAAGAGACCATCATCCCCGTGATACTGATAGAGATTAGTTTGTATAGCCATTAGCTTTAGTGGTAGGATAGTAATACAACTGCTGGCGCATCCAGAGAACATCGTCCTCGTGATACTGATAGAGTTTAGTTTGTATAGCCATTAGCCTTAGTGGTAGGATAGTTGAATAACGGCTCCCACACAAAGAGAACATCGTCCTGATGATATTGATAGAGTTTTGTTTGTATAGCCGTTAGCTTTAGTGGTAGGATTGTTATATAACTGCTCCCACATCAAGAGAACTTCGTCCTCGTGATACTGATATATTTTAGTTTATATAGCCCTTAGCCTTATTGGTAGGATAGATATATATCTGCTCCCACGTCAAGAGAACATCGTTCTCGTGTTACTGATAGAGTGTAGTTTGTAATGCCAGTAGCATTAGTGGTAGGATAGTTATTTAACTGCTTCCAAATCAAGACAACGTCGTCCTCGTGATACTCATAGAGTTTAGTTTGTATAGCCATTAGCTTTAGTGGTAGGATTGTTATATAACTGCTTCCACATCAAGAGGACTTCGTCCTCGTGATACTGATAGAGTATAGTTTGTAATGCCAGTAGCTTTAGTGGTAGGATAGTTATATAACTGCTTCCAAGTCAAGAGAACGTCGTCCTCGTGATACTGATAGAGGTTAGTTTGTATAGCCATTAGCTTTATTGGTAGGATTGTTATATAACTGCTCCCACATCAAGAGATTTTCGTCCTCGTGATACTGATATATTTTAGTTTATATAGCCCTTAGGCTTAGTGGTAGGATAGTTATATAACTGCTCCCACATCAGGAGAACATCGTCCTCGTGATACTGATAGAGTTTTGTTTGTATAGCCATTAGCCTTAGTGGTAGGATAGTACTATAACTGCTCCCACATCAAGAGAACCTCGTCCATGTGATAGTGGTAGGGTTTAGTTTGTAATGCCACTAGCTTTAGTGGTAGGATAGTTATATAACTGCTTCCAAATCAAGAGAACATCGTCCTCGTGATACTGATAGAGTTTAGTTTGTATAGCCATTAGCTTTAGTGGTAGGATTGTTATATAACTGCTCCCACATCAAGAGAACTTCGTCCTCGTGATACTGATATATTTTAGTTTATATAGCCCTTAGACTTTGTGTTAGGATAGTTATATAACTGCTCCCACATCAAGAGAACATCGTCCTGGTGATACTGATAGAGTTTAGTTTGTATAGCCATTAGCTTTAGTGGTAGAATAGGTAACTTCTCCCACATCAGGAGAATATCGCCCTCGTGATACTGATAGAGCTTTGCTTGAATAGCCATTAGCCTTAGTGGTAGGATAGTTATATGACAGCTCCCACATCAAGAGAACATCGTCCTCGTGATACTGATAGATTTTAGTTTTTATATCCATTAGCTTTAGTGGTAGGATAATACTATAACTGCTCCCACATCAAGAGAACCTCGTCCATGTGATAGTGGTAGGGTTTAGTTTGTAATGCCAGTAGCTTTAGTGGTAGGATAGTTATATTACTGCTTCCAAATCAAGAGAACATCGTCCACGTGATACTGATAGAGTATAGTTTGTAATGCCAGTAGCTTTAGTGGTAGGATAGTTATATAACTGTTTCTAAATCAAGAGAACATCGTCCTCGTGATACTGATAGTGTTTAGTTTGTATAGCCATTAGCTTTAGTGGTAGGATAGTTATATAACTGCCTCCAAATCAAGAGAACGTCGTCCTCGTGATACTGATAGAGTTTAGTTTGTATAGCCGTTAGCCTTAGTGGTAGGATAGTTATATAACTACTCCCACATAAAGAGAATAACGTGCTCGTGATACTGATAGAGCTTAGTATGTATAGCCATTAGCCTTAGCGGTAGTATAGTAATATAACTGCTCCCACATCAAGAGAACATCGTCCTAGTGATACTGATAGATTTTAGTTTGTATAGCCATTAGCCTTAGTGGTAGGATAGTTATATATCTGCTCCCACATCAAGAGAACTTCGTCCTCGTGATACTGATATATTTTAGTTTACATAGCCCTTAGCCTTAGTGGTAGGATAGTTATAAAACTGCTCCCACATCAAGCGAACATTGTCCCTAGTGATACTGATAGAGTTTAGTTTGTATAACCATTAGCTTTATTGGTAGGATTGTTATATAACTGCTCCCACATCAAGAGATCTTCGTCCTCGTGATACTGATATATTTTAGTTTATATAGCCCTTAGCCTTTGTGGTAGGATAGTTATATAACTGCTCCCACATCACGAGAACATCGTCCTCGTGATACTGATAGAGTATAGTTTGTAATGCCAGTAGTTTTAGTGGTAGGATAGTTATATTACTGCTTCCAAATCAAGAGAACATCGTCCTCGTGATACTGATAGAGTTTAGTTTGTATAGCCATTAGCTTTAGTGGTAGGATTGTTATATAACTGCTCCCACATCAAGAGATCTTCGTCCTCGTGATACTGATATAATTTAGTTTATATAGCCCTTAGCCTTAGTGGTACGATAGTTATATATCTGCTCCCACATCAAGAGAACATCGTCCTCGTGATACTGATAGAGTATAGTTTGTATTGCCAGTGGCTTTAGTGGTAGGATAGTTATATAACTGCCTCTAAATTAAGAGAACGTCGTCCTCGTGATACTGATAGATCGTAGTTAGCATAGCCATTAGCTTTAGTGGTAGGATAGTAATATAACTGCTCCCGCATCAAGAGAAGGTCGTCCTCGTGATACTGATAGTTTTTAGTTTGTATAGCCATTAGCCTTAGTGGTAGGATAGTTATATTACTGCTCCCACATAAAGAGAATATCGTGCTCGTGATACTGATAGAGCTTAGTATGTATAGCCATTAGCCTTAGCGGTAGTATAGTAATATAACTGCTCCCACATCAAGAAAACATCGTCCTCGTGATACTGATAGAGTTTAGTTTGTATAGCCATTAGCCTTAGTGGTACGATAGTTATATAACTGTTCGCACATAAAGAGTACATCGTCCTCGTGATACAGAGAGAGTTTAGTTTGTATAGCCATTAGCTTTAGTGGTAATATAGTTATATAACTGTTCCCATATCACGATAATAGCGTCCTCGTGATACTGATAGAGTTTAGTTTGTATAGCCGTTAGATTTAATGGTAGGGTAGTAATATAACTGCTCCCACATCAAGAGAACATCATCCCCGTGATACGGATGGAGTTTAGGTTGTATAGCCATTAGCTTTAGTGGTAGGATAGTAATATAACTGCTCCCTCATCAAGAGGACATCGTCCTCGTGATACTGATAGAGTTTAGGTTGTATAGCCATTAGCTTTAGTGGTAGGATAGTAATATAACTGCTCCCGCATCAAGAGAACATCGTCCTCGTGATACTGATAGAGTTTTGGTTTGTATAGCCATTAGCTTTAGTGGTAGGATTGTTATATAACTGCTCCCACATCCAGAGAACATCGTCCTAGTGATACTGATAGATTTAGTTTGTATAGCCATTAGCTTTATTGGTAGGATAGTTATATGACTGCTCCCACATCAAGAGAACATCGTCCTCGTGATACTGATAGATTAATTTTTTACATCCATTAGCTTTAGTGGTAGGAGAGTACTGTAACTGCTCCCACATCAAGAGAACCTCATCCATGTGATAGTGGTAGGGTTTGGTTTGTAATGCCAGTAGCTTTAGTGGCAGGATGGTTATATAACTGTTTCCAAATCAAGAGAACATCGTCCTCGTGATACTGATAGACTTTAGTTTGTACAGCCATTAGCTTTATTGGTAGGATTGTTATATAACTGCTCCCACATCAAGAGATCTTCGTCCTCGTGATACTGATATATTTTAGTTTATATAGCCCTTAGCCTTAGTGGTAGGATAGTTATATAACTGCTCCCACATCAAGGGAACATCGTCCTCGTGATACTGATAGAGTATAGTTTGTAATGCCAATAGCTTTAGTCGTAGGATAGTTATATAACTGCTTCCAAATCAAGAGAACATCGTCCTCGTGATACTGATAGAGTTTAGTTTGTACAGCCATTAGCTTTAGTGGTAGGACTGTTATATAACTGCTCCCACATCAAGATAACTTCGTCCTCGTGATACTGATATATTTTAGTTTATATAGCCCTTAGCGTTAGTGGTAGGATAGTTATATAACTGCTCCCACATCAAGAGAACATAGTCCCTAGTGATACTGATAGAGTTTAGTTTGTATAGCCATTAGCTTTATTGGTAGGATAGTAATATAACTGCTCCCGCATCAAGAGAACATCGTCCTCGTTATACTGATAGAGCTTAGTTTGTATAGCCATTAGCCTTAGTGGTAAGATAGTTATATAACTGCTCCCACATCAAGAGAACATCGTCCTCGTGATACAGATTGGGTTTAGTTTGTAAAGCCATTAGCTTTAGTGGTAATATAGTTATATAACTGTTTCCACATCACGACAATATCGTCCTCGTGATACTGATAGAATTTAGTTTGTATAGCCGTTAGATTTAATGGTAGGGTAGTAATATAACTGCTCCCACATCAAGAGAACATCATCCCCGTGTACTGAGAGAGTTTAGTTTGTATAGCCATTAGCCTTAGTGGTAGGATAGTTATATAACTGCCCCCACACAAAGAGAACACGTCCTGATGATACTGATAGAGTTTAGTTTGTATAGCCATTAGCTTTAGTTATAGGATTGTTATATAACTGCTCCCACATCAAGAGAATATCGTCCTCGTGATACAGATAGAGTTTAGTTTGTATAGCCATTAGCTTTAGTGGTAATATAGTTATATAACTGTTCCCATATCACGATAATATCGTCCTCGTGGTACTGATAGAGTTTAGTTTGTATAGCCGTTAGATTTAATGGTAGGGTAGTAATATAACTCCTCCCACATCAAGAGACCATCATCCCCGTGATACTGATAGAGATTAGTTTGTATAGCCATTAGCTTTAGTGGTAGGATAGTAATACAACTGCTGGCGCATCAAGAGAACATCGTCCTCGTGATACTGATAGAGTTTAGTTTGTATAGCCATTAGCCTTAGTGGTAGGATAGTTGTATAACTGCTCCCACACAAAGAGAACATCGTCCTGATGATATTGAGAGAGTTTAGTTTGTATAGCCGTTAGCTTTAGTGGTAGGATTGTTATATTACTGCTCCCACATCAAGAGAACTTCGTCCTCGTGATACTGATATATTTTAGTTTATATAGCCCTTAGCCTTATTGGTAGGATAGATATATATCTGCTCCCACATCAAGAGAACATCGTTCTCGTGTTACTGATAGAGTATAGTTTGTAATGCCAGTAGCTTTAGTGGTAGGATAGTTATTTAACTGCTTCCAAATCAAGACAACGTCGTCCTCGTGATACTCATAGAGTTTAGTTTGTATAGCCATTAGCTTTAGTGGTAGGATTGTTATATAACTGCTTCCACATCAAGAGGACTTCGTCCTCGTGATACTGATAGAGTATAGTTTGTAATGCCAGTAGCTTTAGTGGTAGGATAGTTATATAACTGCTTCCAAGTCAAGAGAACGTCGTCCTCGTGATACTGATAGAGTTTAGTTTGTATAGCCATTAGCTTTATTGGTAGGATTGTTATATAACTGCTCCCACATCAAGAGATCTTCGTCCTCGTGATACTGATATATTTTAGTTTATATAGCCCTTAGGCTTAGTGGTAGGATAGTTATATAACTGCTCCCACATCAGGAGAACATCGTCCTCGTGATACTGATAGAGTTTAGTTTGTATAGCCATTAGCCTTAGTGGTAGGATAGTACTATAACTGCTCCCACATCAAGAGAACCTCGTCCATGTGATAGTGGTAGGGTTTAGTTTGTAATGCCACTAGCTTTAGTGGTAGGATAGTTATATAACTGCTTCCAAATCAAGAGAACATCGTCCTCGTGATACTGATAGAGTTTAGTTTGTATAGCCATTAGCTTTAGTGGTAGGATTGTTATATATCTGCTCCCACATCAAGAGAACTTCGTCCTCGTGATACTGATATATTTTAGTTTATATAGCCCTTAGACTTTGTGTTAGTATAGTTATATAACTGCTCCCACATCAAGAGCACATCGTCCTGGTGATACTGATAGAGTTTAGTTTGTATAGCCATTAGCTTTAGTGGTAGGATTGTTATATAACTGCTTCCACATCAAGAGGACTTCGTCCTCGTGATACTCATAGAGTATAGTTTGTAATGCCAGTAGCTTTAGTGGTAGGATAGTTATATGACAGCTCCCACATCAAGAGAACATCGTCCTCGTGATACTGATAGATTTTAGTTTTTATATCCATTAGCTTTAGTGGTAGGATAATACTATAACTGCTCCCACATCAAGAGAACCTCGTCCATGTGATAGTGGTAGTGTTTAGTTTGTAATGCCAGTAGCTTTAGTGGTAGGATAGTTATATTACTGCTTCCAAATCAAGAGAAAATCGTCCACGTGATACTGATAGAGTATAGTTTGTAATGCCAGTAGCTTTAGTGGTAGGATAGTTATATAACTGCTTCTAAATCAAGAGAACATCGTCCTCGTGATACTGATAGTGTTTAGTTTGTATAGCCATTAGCTTTAGTGGTAGGATTGTTATATAACTGCTCCCACATCAAGAGAACTTCGTCCTCGTGATACTGATATATTTTAGTTTACATAGCCCTTAGCCTTAGTGGTAGGATAGTTATAAAACTGCTCCCACATCAAGAGAACATAGTCCCTAGTGATACTGATAGAGTTAGTTTGTATAGCCATTAGTTTTATTGGTAGGACTGTTATATAACTGCTCCCACATCGAGAGATCTTCGTCCTCGTGATACTGATATATTTTAGTTTATATAGCCCTTAGCATTAGTGGTAGGATAGTTATATAACAGCTCCCACATCAGGAGAACATCGTCCTCGTGATACTGATAGAGTATAGTTTGTAATGCCAGTAGCTTTAGTGGTAGGATAGTTATATAACTGCTTCCAAATCAAGAGAACATCGTCCTCGTGATACTGATAGATTTTAGTTTGTATAGCCATTAGCTTTAGTGGTAGGATTGTTATATAACTGCTCCCACATCAAGAGATCTTCGTCCTCGTGATACTGATATATTTTAGTTTATATAGCCCTTAGCCTTAGTGGTAGGATAGTTGTATAACTGCTCCCACATCAAGAGAACATCTTCCTCGTGATACGGATAGAGTATAGTTTCTAATGCCAGTAGCTTTAGTGGTAGGATAGTTATATAACTGCTTCCAAATCAAGAGAACATCATCCTCGTGATACTGATAGAGTTTAGTTTGTATAGCCATTAGCTTTAGTGGTAGGATTGTTATATAACTGCTCCCACATCTAGAGAACTTCGTCCTCGTGATACTGATATATTTTAGTTTATATAGCCCTTAGCCTTAGTGGTACGATAGTTATATATCTGCTCCCACATCAAGAGAACATCGTCCTCGTGATACTGATAGAGTATAGTTTGTATTGCCAGTGGCTTTAGTGGTAGGATAGTTATATAACTGCCTCCAAATCAAGAGAACGTCGTCCTCGTGATACTGATAGAGTTTAGTTTGTATAGCCATTTGCCTTAGTGGTAGGATAGTTATATAACTACTCCCACATAAAGAGAATAACGTGCTCGTGATACTGATAGAGCTTAGTATGTATAGCCATTAGCCTTAGCGGTAGTATAGTAATATAACTGCTCCCACATCAAGAGAACATCGTCCTAGTGATACTGATAGATTTTAGTTTGTATAGCCATTAGCCTTAGTGGTAGAATAGTTATATATCTGCTCCCACATCAAGAGAACGTCGTCCTCGTGATACTGATATATTTTAGTTTACATAGCCCTTAGCCTTAGTGGTAGGATAGTTATAAAACTGCTCCCACATCAAGAGAACATTGTACCTAGTGATACTGATAGAGTTTAGTTTGTATAACCATTAGCTTTATTGGTAGGATTGTTATATAACTGCTCCCACATCAAGAGATCTTCGTCCCCGTGATACTGATATATTTTAGTTTTTATAGCCCTTAGCCTTAGTGGTAGGATAGTTATATAACTGCTCCCACATCACGAGAACATCGTCCTCGTGATACTGATAGAGTATAGTTTGTAATGCCAGTAGCTTTAGTGGTAGGATAGTTATATTACTGCTTCCAAATCAAGAGAACATCGTCCTCGTGGTACGGATAGAGTTTAGTTTGTATAGCCATTAGCTTTAGTGGTAGGATTGTTATACAACTGCTCCCACATCAAGAGATTTTCGTCCTCGTGATACTGATATAATTTAGTTTATATAGCCCTTAGCCTTGGTGGTAGGATAGTTGTATAACTGCTCCCACATCAAGAGAACATCGTCCTCGTGATACTGATAGAGTATAGTTTGTAATGCCAGTAGCTTTAGTGGTAGGATAGTTATATAACTGCTTCCAAATCAAGAGAACATCGTCCTCGTGATACTGATAGAATTTAGTTTGTATAGCCATTAGCTTTAGTGGTAGGATTGTTATATAACTGCTCCCACATCAAGAGTACTTAGTCCTCGTGATACTGATATATTTTAGTTTATATAGCCCTTAGCCTTAGTGGTACGATAGTTATATATCTGCTCCCATATCAAGAGAACATCGTCCTCGTGATACTGATAGAGTATAGTTTGTATTGCCAGTGGCTTTAGTGGTAGGATAGTTATATAACTGCCTCCAAATTAAGAGAACGTCGTCCTCGTGATACTGATAGAGTTTAGTTAGTATAGCCATTAGCTTTAGTGGTAGGATAGTAATATAACTGCTCCCGCATCAAGAGAAGATCGTCCTCGTGATACTGATAGTTTTTAGTTTGTATAGCCAATAGCCTTAGTGGTAGGATAGTTATATAACTGCTCCCACATAAAGAGAATATCGTGCTCGTGATACTGATAGAGCTTAGTATGTATAGCCATTAGCCTTAGCGGTAGTATAGTAATATAACTGCTCCCACATCAAGAAAACATCGTCCTCGTGATACTGATGGAGTTTAGTTTGTATAGCCATTAGCCTTAGTGGTACGATAGTTATATAACTGCTCGCACATAAGGAGTACATCGTCCTCGTGATACAGAGAGAGTTTAGTTTGTATAGCCATTAGCTTTAGTGGTAATATAGTTATATAACTGTTCCCATATCACGATAATATCGTCCTCGTGATACTGATGGAGTTTAGGTTGTATAGCCATTAGCTTTAGTGGTAGGATAGTAATATAACTGCTCCCGCATCAAGAGGACATCGTCCTCGTGACACTGATAGAGTTTAGGTTGTATAGCCATTAGCTTTAGTGGTAGGATAGTAATATAACTGCTCCCGCATCAAGAGAACATCGTCCTCGTGATACTGATAGAGTTTTAGTTTGTATAGCCATTAGCTTTAGTGGTAGGATTGTTATATAACTGCTCCCACATCCAGAGAACATCGTCCTAGTGATACTGATAGATTTAGTTTGTATAGCCATTAGCTTTATTGGTAGGATAGTTATATGTCTGCTCCCACATCAAGAGAACATCGTCCTCGTGATACTGATAGATTAATTTTTTATATCCATTAGCTTTAGTGGTAGGAGAGTACTGTAACTGCTCCCACATCAAGAGAACCTCATCCATGTGATAGTGGTAGGGTTTAGTTTGTAATGCCAGTAGCTTTAGTGGCAGGATGGTTATATAACTGTTTCCAAATCAAGAGAACATCGTCCTCGTGATACTGATAGAGTTTAGTTTGTACAGCCATTAGCTTTATTGGTAGGATTGTTATATAACTGCTCCCACATCAAGAGATCTTCTTCCTCGTGATACTGATATATTTTAGTTTATATAGCCCTTAGCCTTAGTGGTAGGATAGTTATATAACTGCTCCCACATCAAGGGAACATCGTCCTCGTGATACTGATAGAGTATAGTTTGTAATGCCAATAGCTTTAGTCGTAGGATAGTTATATAACTGCTTCCAAATCAAGAGAACATCGTCCTCGTGATACTGATAGAGTTTAGTTTGTACAGCCATTAGCTTTAGTGGTAAGACTGTTATATAACTGCTCCCACATCAAGATAACTTCGTCCTCGTGATACTGATATATTTTAGTTTATATAGCCCTTAGCGTTAGTGGTAGGATAGTTATATAACTGCTCCCACATCAAGAGAACATAGTCCCTAGTGATACTGATAGAGTTTAGTTTGTATAGCCATTAGCTTTATTGGTAGGATAGTAATATAACTGCTCCCGCATCAAGAGAACATCGTCCTCGTGATACTGATAGAGCTTAGTTTGTATAGCCATTAGCCTTAGTGGTAAGATAGTTATATAACTGCTCCCACATCAAGAGAACATCGTCCTCGTGATACAGATTGGGTTTAGTTTGTAAAGCCATTAGCTTTAGTGGTAATATAGTTATATAACTGTTTCCACATCACGACAATATCGTCCTCGTGATACTGATAGAATTTAGTTTGTATAGCCGTTAGATTTAATGGTAGGGTAGTAATATAACTGCTCCCACATCAAGAGAACATCATCCCCGTGTACTGATAGAGTTTAGTTTGTATAGCCATTAGCCTTAGTGTTAGGATAGTTATATAACTGCCCCCACACAAAGAGAACACGTCCTGATGACACTGATAGAGTTTAGTTTGTATAGCCATTAGCTTTAGTTATAGGATTGTTATATAACTGCTCCCACATCAAGAGAATATCGTCCTCGTGATACAGATAGAGTTTAGTTTGTATAGCCATTAGCTTTAGTGGTAATATAGTTATATAACTGTTCCCATATCACGATAATATCGTCCTCGTGGTACTGATAGAGTTTAGTTTGTATAGCCGTTAGATTTAATGGTAGGGTAGTAATATAACTGCTCCCACATCAAGAGACCATCATCCCCGTGATACTGATAGAGATTAGTTTGTATAGCCATTAGCTTTAGTGGTAGGATAGTAATACAACTGCTGGCGCATCAAGAGAACATCGTCCTCGTGATACTGATAGAGTTTAGTTTGTATAGCCATTAGCCTTAGTGGTAGGATAGTTGTATACCTGCTCCCACACAAAGAGAACATCGTCCTGATGATATTGATAGAGTTTAGTTTGTATAGCCGTTAGCTTTAGTGGTAGGATTGTTATATAACTGCTCCCACATCAAGAGAACTTCGTCCTCGTGATACTGATATATTTTAGTTTATATAGCCCTTAGCCTTATTGGTAGGATAGATATATATCTGCTCCCACATCAAGAGAACATCGTTCTCGTGTTACTGATAGAGTATAGTTTGTAATGCCAGTAGCTTTAGTGGTAGGATAGTTATTTAACTGCTTCCAAATCAAGACAACGTCGTCCTCGTGATACTCATAGAGTTTAGTTTGTATAGCCATTAGCTTTAGTGGTAGGATTGTTATATAACTGCTTCCACATCAAGAGGACTTCGTCCTCGTGATACTGATAGAGAATAGTTTGTAATGCCAGTAGCTTTAGTGGTAGGATAGTTATATAACTGCTTCCAAGTCAAGAGAACGTCGTCCTAGTGATACTGATATAGTTTAGTTTGTATAGCCATTAGCTTTATTGGTAGGATTGTTATATAACTGCTCCCACATCAAGAGATCTTCGTCCTCGTGATACTGATATATTTTAGTTTATATAGCCCTTAGGCTTAGTGGTAGGATAGTTATATAACTGCTCCCACATCAGGAGAACATCGTCCTCGTGATACTGATAGAGTTTAGTTTGTATAGCCATTAGCTTTAGTGGTAAGATAGTTATATAACTGCTCCCACATCAAGAGAACATCGTCATTATGATACTGATAGAGTTTAGTTTGTATAGCAATTTGCTTTAGTGGTAGGGTAGTAATATAACTGCTCCCACATCAAGAGAACCACGTCCTTGTGATACTGGTAGTGTTTAGTTTGTATAGCCATTAGCGTTAGTGGTAGAATAGTTAACTTCTCCCACATCAGGAGAATATCGTCCTCGTGATACTGATAGATTTTAGTTTTTATATCCATTAGCTTTAGTGGTAGGATAATACTATAACTGCTCCCACATCAAGAGAACCTCGTCCATGTGATAGTGGTAGGGTTTAGTTTGTAATGCCAGTAGCTTTAGTGGTAGGATTGTTATATTACTGCTTCCAAATCAAGAGAACATCGTTCACGTGATACTGATAGAGTATAGTTTGTAATGCCAGTAGCTTTAGTGGTAGGATAGTTATATAACTGCTTCTAAATCAAGAGAACATCGTCCTCGTGATACTGATATATTTTAGTTTACATAGCCCTTAGCCTTAGTGGTAGGATAGAAATAAAACTGCTCCCACATCAAGAGAACATAGTCCCTAGTGATACTGATAGAGTTTAGTTTGTATAGCCTTTAGCTTTATTGGTAGGATTGTTATATAACTGCTCCCACATCAAGAGATCTTCGTCCTCGTGATACTGATATATTTTAGTTTATATAGCCCTTAGCCTTAGTGGTAGGATAGTTATATAACTGCTCCCACATCAGGAGAACATCGTCCTCGTGATACTGATAGAGTATAGTTTGTAATGCCAGTAGCTTTTGTGGTAGGATAGTTATATAACTGCTTCCAAATCAAGAGAACATCGTCCTCGTGATACTGATATATTTTAGTTTATATAGCCCTTAGCCTTAGTGGTAGGATAGTTATAAAACTGCTCCCACATCAAGAGAACATAGTCCCTAGAGATACTGATAGAGTTTAGTTTGTATAGCCATTAGCCTTAGTGGTAGGATAGTTATATAACTGCTCCCACATAAAGAGAATAACGTGCTCGTGATACTGATAGAGCTTAGTATGTATAGCCATTAGCCTTAGCGGTAGTATAGTAATATAACTGCTCCCACATCAAGAGAACATCGTCCTGGTGATACTGATAGATTTTAGTTTGTATAGCCATTAGCCTTAGTGGTAGGATAGTTATATAACTGCTCCCACACCAAGAGAACTTCGTCCTCGTGATACTGATATATTTTAGTTTATAGAGCCCTTAGCCTTAGTGGTAGGATAGTTATATAACTGCTCCCACATCAAGAGATCTTCGTCCTCGTGATACTGATATATTTTAGTTTATATAGCCCTTAGCCTTAGTGGTAGGATAGTTATATAACTGCTCCCACATCAAGAGAACTTCGTCCTCGTGATACTGATATATTTTAGTTTACATAGCCCTTAGCCTTAGTGGTAGGATAGTTATAAAACTGCTCCCACATCAAGAGATCATCGTCCTCGTGATACTGATATATTTTAGTTTATACAGCCCTTAGCTTTAGTGGTAGGATAATTGTATAACTGCTCCCACATCAAGAGAACATCGTCCTCGTGATACGGATAGAGTATAGTTTGTAATGCCAGTAGCTTTTGTGGTAGGATAGTTATATAACTGCTTCCAAATCAAGAGAACATCGTCCTCGTGATACTGATAGAGTTTAGTTTGTATACCCATTAGCTTTAGTGGTAGGATTGTTATATAACTGCTCCCACATCAAGAGAACTTCGTCCTCGTGATACTGATATATTTTAGTTTACATAGCCCTTAGCCTTAGTGGTAGGATAGTTATATAACTGCTCCCCCATCAGGAGAACATCGTCCTCGTGATACTGATAGGGTATAGTTTGTAATGCCAGTAGCTTTAGTGGTAGGATTGTTATATAACTGCTCCCACATTAAGAGATCATCGTCCTCGTGATACTGATATATTTTAGTTTATATAGCCCTTAGCCTTAGTGGTAGGATAGTTGTATAACTGCTCCCACATCAAGAGAACATCGTCCTCGTGATACGGATAGAGTATAGTTTGTAATGCCAGTAGCTTTAGTGGTAGGATAGTTATATAACTGCTTCCAAATCAAGAGAACATCATCCTCGTGATACTGATAGAGTTTAGTTTGTATAGCCATTAGCTTTAGTGGTACGATAGTTATATGACTGCTCCCACATCAAGAGAACATCGTCCTCGTGATACTGATATATTTTAGTTTATATAGGCCTTAGCCTTAGGGGTAGGATAGTGATATAACTGCTGGCGCATCAAGAGAACATCGTCCTCGTGATACTGATAGAGTTTAGTTTGTATAGCCATTAGCATTAGCGGTAGGATAGTTATATAACTGCTCCCACACAAAGAGAACATCGTCCTGATGACACTGATAGAGTTTAGTTTGTATAGCCATTAGCCTTAGTGGTACGATAGTTATATAACTGCTCGCAAATCAAGAGAACATCGTCCTCGTGATACAGAGAGAGTTTAGTTTGTATAGCCATTAGCTTTAGTGGTAATATAGTTATATAACTGTTCCCACATCACGATAATATCGGCCTCGTGATACTGATAGAGTTTAGTTTGTATAGCCGTTAGATTTAATGGTAGGGTAGTAATATAACTGCTCCCACATCAAGAGAACATCATCCCCGTGATACTGATGGAGTTTAGTTTGTATAGCCGTTAGATTTAATGGTAGGGTAGTAATATAACTGCTCCCACATCAAGAGAACATCATCCCCGTGATACTGATGGAGTTTAGGTTGTATAGCCATTAGCTTTATTGGTAGGGTTGTTATATAACTGCTCCCACATCAAGAGATCTTCGTCCTCGTGATACTGATATATTTTAGTTTATATAGCCCTTAGCCTTAGTGGTAGGATAGTTATATATCTTCTCCCACATCAGGAGAACATCGTCCTCGTGATACTGATAGAGTTTAGTTTGTATAGCCATTAGCCTTAGTGGTAGGATAGTTATATAACTGCTCCCACATAAAGAGAATATCGTGCTCGTGATACTGATAGAGCTTAGTATGTATAGCCATTAGCCTTAGCGGTAGTATAGTAACATAACTGCTCCCACATCAAGAAAACATCGTCCTCGTGATACTGATAGAGTTTAGTTTGTATAGCCATTAGCCTTAGTGGTACGATAGTTATATAACTGCTCGCACATCAAGAGAACATCGTCCTCGTGATACAGAGAGAGTTTAGTTTGTATAGCCATTAGCTTTAGTGGTAATATAGTTATATAACTGTTCCCACATCACGATAATATCGGCCTCGTGATACTGATAGAGTTTAGTTTGTATAGCCGTTAGATTTAATGGTAGGGTAGTAATATAACTGCTCCCACATCAAGAGAACATCATCCCCGTGATACTGATGGAGTATAGGTTGTATAGCCATTAGCTTTAGTGGTAGGATAGTAATATAACTGCTCCCGCATCAAGAGGACATCGTCGTCGTGATACTGATAGAGTTTAGGTTGTATAGCCATTAGCTTTAGTGGTAGGATAGTAATATAACTGCTCCCGCATCAAGAGAACATCGTCCTCGTGATACTGATAGAGTTTTAGTTTGTATAGCCATTAGCTTTAGTGGTAGGATTGTTATATAACTGCTCCCACATCAAGAGAACATCGTCCTAGTGATACTGATAGATTAATTTGTATAGCCATTAGCTTTATTGGTAGGATAGTTATATGACTGCTCCCACATCAAGAGAACATCGTCCTCGTGATACTGATAGATTAATTTTTTATATCCATTAGCTTTAGTGGTAGGAGAGTACTGTAACTGCTCCCACATCAAGAGAACCTCGTCCATGTGATAGTGGTAGGGTTTAGTTTGTAATGCCAGTAGCTTTAGTGGCAGGATAGTTATATAACTGTTTCCAAATCAAGAGAACATCGTCCTCGTGATACTGATAGAGTTTAGTTTGTACAGCCATTAGCTTTATTGGTAGGATTGTTATATAACTGCTCCCACATCAAGAGATCTTCGTCCTCGTGATACTGATATATTTTAGTTTATATAGCCCTTAGCCTTAGTGGTAGGATAGTTATATAACTGCTCCCAAATCAAGGGAACATCGTCCTCGTGATACTGATAGAGTATAGTTTGTAATGCCAGTAGCTTTAGTTATAGGATTGTTGTATAACTGCTCCCACATCAAGAGAATATCGTCCTCGTGATACAGATAGAGTTTAGTTTGTATAGCCATTAGCTTTATTGGTAGGATAGTAATATAACTGCTCCCGCATCAAGAGAACATCGTCCTCGTGATACTGATAGAGCTTAGTTTGTATAGCCATTAGCCTTAGTGGTAAGATAGTTATATAACTGCTCCCACATCAAGAGAACATCGTCCTCGTGATACAGATTGGGTTTAGTTTGTAAAGCCATTAGCTTTAGTGGTAATATAGTTATATAACTGTTCCCACATCACGACAATATCGTCCTCGTGATACTGATAGAGTTTAGTTTGTACAGCCATTAGCTTTATTGGTAGGATTGTTATATAACTGATCCCACATCAAGAGATCTTCGTCCTCGTGATACTGATATATTTTAGTTTATATAGCCCTTAGCCTTAGTGGTAGGATAGTTATATAACTGCTCCCAAATCAAGGGAACATCGCCCTCGTGATACTGATAGAGTATAGTTTGTAATGCCAGTAGCTTTAGTTATAGGATTGTTGTATAACTGCTCCAGCATCAAGAGGACATCGTCGTCGTGATACTGATAGAGTTTAGGTTGTATAGCCATTAGCTTTAGTGGTAGGATAGTAATATAACTGCTCCCGCATGAAGAGATCATCGTCCTCGTGATACTGATAGAGCTTAGTTTGTATAGCCATTAGCCTTAGTGGTAAGATAGTTATATAACTGCTCCCACACAAAGAGAACATCGTCCTGATGATACTGATAGAGTTTAGTTTGTATAGCCATTAGCTTTAGTTATAGGATTGTTGTATAACTGCTCCCACATCAAGAGAATATCGTCCTCGTGATACAGATAGAGTTTAGTTTGTATAGCCATTAGCTTTAGTGGTAATATAGTTATATAACTGTTCCCATATCACGATAATATCGTCCTCGTGGTACTGATAGAGTTTAGTTTGTATAGCCGTTAGATTTAATGGTAGGGTAGTAATATAACTGCTCCCACATCAAGAGACCATCGTCCCCGTGATACTGATAGAGATTAGTTTGTATAGCCATTAGCTTTAGTGGTAGGATAGTAATATAACTGCTGGCGCATCAAGAGAACGTCATCCTCGTGATACTGGTAGAGTTTAGTTTGTATACCCATTAGCCTTAGTGGTAGGATAGTTATATAACTGCTCCCACACAAAGAGAACATCGTCCTGATGATACTGATAGAGTTTAGTTTGTATAGCCGTTAGCTTTAGTGGTAGGATTGTTATATAACAGCTCCCACATCAAGAGAAATTCGTCCTCGTGCTACTGATATATTTTAGTTTATATAGCCCTTAGCCTTAGGGGTAGGATAGTGATATAACTGCTGGCGCATCAAGAGAACATCGTCCTCGTGATACTGATAGAGTTTAGTTTGTATAGCCATTAGCCTTAGCGGTAGGATAGTTATATAACTGCTCCCACACAAAGAGAACATCGTCCTGATGATACTGACAGAGTTTAGTTTGTATACCCGTTAGCTTTAGTGGTAGGATTGTTATATAACAGCTCCCACATCAAGAGAAATTCGTCCTCGTGCTACTGATATATTTTAGTTTATATAGCCCTTAGCCTTAGGGGTAGGATAGTGATATAACTGCTGGCGCATCAAGAGAACATCGTCCTCGTGATACTGATAGAGTTTAGTTTTTATTGCCATTAGCCTTAGTGGTAGGATAGTACTATAACTGCTCCCACATCAAGAGAACCTCGTCCATGTGATAGTGGTAGGGTTTAGTTTTAATGCCAGTAGCTTTAGTGGTAGGATAGTTATATAACTGCTTCCAAATCAAGAGAACATCGTCCTCGTGATACTGATAGAGTCTAGTTTGTATAGCCATTAGCTTTATTGGTAGGATTGTTATATAACTGCTCCCACATCAAGAGATCTTCGTCCTCGTGATACTGATATATTTTAGTTTATCTAGCCTTAGCCTTAGTGGTAGGATAGTTGTATAACTGCTCCCACATCAAGAGAACATCGTCTTCGTGATACTGATAGAGTATAGTTTGTAATGCCAGTACCTTTCGTGGTAGGATAGTTATATAACTGCTTCCAAATCAAGAGAACATCGTCCTCGTGATACTGATAGAATTTAGTTTGTATAGCCATTAGCTTTAGTGGTAGGATAGTAATATAACTGCTCCCGCATCAAGAGAAGATCGTCCTCGTGATACTGATAGAGTTTAGTTTGTATAGCCATTAGCCTTAGTGGTAAGATAGTTATATAACTGCTCCCACATAAAGAGAATATAGTGCTCGTGATACTGATAGAGCTTACTATGTATAGCCATTAGCCTTAGCGGTAGTATAGTAATATAACTGCTCCCACATCAAGAAAACATCGTCCTCGTGATACTGATATATTTTAGTTTATCTAGCCCTTAGCCTTAGTGGTAGGATAGTTGTATAACTGCTCCCACATCAAGAGAACATCGTCTTCGTGATACTGATAGAGTATAGTTTGTAATGCCAGTAGCTTTAGTGGTAGGATAGTTATATAACTGCCTCCAAATCAAGAGAACATCGTCCTCGTGATACTGATAGAATTTAGTTTGTATAGCCATTAGTTTTAGTGGTAGGATAGTAATATAACTGCTCCCGCATCAAGAGAACATCGTCCTCGTGATACTGGTAGAGTTTAGTTTGTATAGCCATTGGCCTTAGTGGTAGGATAGTTATATAACTGCTCCCACCAAAGAGAACATCGTCCTGATGATACTGATAGAGTTTAGTTTGTATAGCCATTAGCTTTATTGGTAGGATTGTTATATAACTGCTCCCACATCAAGAGATCTTCGTCCTCGTGATACTGATATATTTTAGTTTATATAGCCCTTAGCCTTAGTGGTAGGATAGTTATATAACTGTTCCCACATCAAGGGAACATCGTCCTCGTGATACTGATAGAGTATAGTTTTTAATGCCAGTATCTTTAGTGGTAGGATAGTTATATAACTGCTTCCAAACCAAGAGAACATCGTCCTCGTGATACGGATAGAGTTTAGTTTGTATAGCCATTAGCTTTAGTGGTAGGATTGTTATATAACTGCTCCCACATCAAGAAAACTTCGTCCTCGTGATACTGATATATTTTAGTTTATATAGCCCTTAGCGTTAGTGGTAGGATAGTTATATAACTGCTCCCACATCAAGAGAACATAGTCCCTAGTGATACTGATAGAGTTTAGTTTGTATAGCCATTGGCTTTATTGGTAGGATAGTAATATAACTGCTCCCGCATCAAGAGAACATCGTCGTCGTGATACTGATAGAGCTTAGTATGTATAGCCATTCGCCTTAGCGGTAGTATAGTAATATAACTGCTCCCACATCAAGAGAACATCGTCCTCGTGATACTGATAGAGTTTAGTTTGTATAACCATTAGCCTTAGTTGTAGGATTGTTATATAACTGCTCCCACATCAAGAGAATATCGTCCTCGTGATACAGATAGAGTTTAGTTTGTATAGCCGTTAGTTTTAATGGTAGGGTAGTAATATAACTGCTCCCACATCAAGAGAACATCATCCCCGTGATACTGATAGAGATTAGTTTGTATAGCCATTAGCTTTAGTGGTAGGATAGTTATATAACTGCTTCCAAATCAAGAGAACATCGTCCTCGTGATACAGATTGGGTTTACTTTGTAAAGCCATTAGCTTTAGTGGTAATATAGTTATATAACGTTCCCACATCACGACAATATCGTCCTCGTGATACTGATAGATTTTAGTTTGTATAGCCGTTAGTTTTAATGGTAGGGTAGTAATATAACTGCTCCCACATCAAGAGAACATCATCCCCGTGATACTGATAGAGATTAGTTTGTATAGCCATTAGCTTTAGTGGTAGGATAGTAATATAACTGCTCCCGCGTCAAGAGAATATCGTCCTCGTGATACTGATAGAGTTTAGTTTGTATAGCCATTAGCCTTAGTGGTAGGATAGTTATATAACTGCTCCCACACAAAGAGAACATCGTCCTGATGATACTGATAGAGTTTAGTTTGTATAGCCATTAGCCTTAGTTATAGGATTGTTATATAACTGCTCCCACATCAAGAGAATATCGTCCTCGTGATACAGATAGAGTTTAGTTTGTATAGCCATTAGCTTTAGTGGTAATATAGTTATATAACTGTTCCCATATCACGATAATATCGTCCTCGTGGTACTGATAGAATTTGGTTTGTATAGCCGTCAGATTTAATGTTAGGGTAGTAATATAACTGCTCCCACATCAAGAGACCATCATCCCCGTGATACTGATAGAGATTAGTTTGTATAGACATTAGCTTTAGTGGTAGGATAGTAATATAACTGCTGCCGCATCAAGAGAACATCGTCCTCGTGATACTAATAGAGTTTAGTTTGTATAGCCATTAGCCTTAGTGGTAGGATAGTTATACAACTGCTCCCACGCAAAGAGAACATCGTCCTGATGATACTGATAGAGTTTAGTTTGTATAGCCGTTAGCTTTAGTGGCAGGATTGTTATGTAACTGCTCCCACACCAAGAGAACTTCGTCCTCGTGATACTGATATATTTTAGTTTATATAGCCCTTAGCCTTAGTGGTAGGATATTTATATATCTGCTCCCACATCAGGAGAACATCGTCCTCGTGACACTGATAGAGTATAGTTTGTAATGCGAGTAGCTTTAGTGGTAGGATAGTTATATAACTGCTTCCAAATCAAGAGAACATCGTCCTCGTGATACTGATAGAGTTTAGTTTGTATTGCCATTAGCTTTAGTGGTAGGATTGTTATTTAACTGCTCCCACATCAAGAGAACTTCGTCTTCGTGATACTGATATATTTTAGTTTATATAACCCTTAGCCTTAGTGGTAGGATAGTTATATAACTGCTCCCACATCAAGAGAACGTCGTCCTCGTGATACGGATAGATTCTAATTTGTATAGTCATTTGCCTTATTGATGCTATAGTTATATAACGGCTCCCACATCAAGAGAACGTTATATAATTGCTCCCGCATCAAGGGAACATCGTCGTCGTGATACAGATAGATTTTAGTTTGTATAGCCATTAGCCATTGTGGTAGGATAGTAATATAACTGCTGGCGCATCAAGAGAACGTCGTCCTCGTGATACTGATAGAGTTTAGTTTGTATACCCATTAGCCTTAGTGGTAGGATAGTTATATAACTGCTCCCACACAAAGAGAACATCGTCCTGATGATACTGATAGAGTTTAGTTTGTATAGCCGTTAGCTTTAGTGGTAGGATTGTTATATAACAGCTCCCACATCAAGAGAAATTCGTCCTCGTGCTACTGATATATTTTAGTTTATATAGCCCTTAGCCTTAGGGGTAGGATAGTGATATAACTGCTGGCGCATCAAGAGAACATCGTCCTCGTGATACTGATAGAGTTTAGTTTGTATAGCCATTAGCCTTAGCGGTAGGATAGTTATATAACTGCTCCCACACAAAGAGAACATCGTCCTGATGATACTGACAGAGTTTAGTTTGTATACCCGTTAGCTTTAGTGGTAGGATTGTTATATAACAGCTCCCACATCAAGAGAAATTCGTCCTCGTGCTACTGATATATTTTAGTTTATATAGGCCTTAGCCTTAGGGGTAGGATAGTGATATAACTGCTGGCGCATCAAGAGAACATCGTCCTCGTGATACTGATAGAGTTTAGTTTGTATTGCCATTAGCCTTAGTGGTAGGATAGTACTATAACTGCTCCCACATCAAGAGAACCTCGTCCATGTGATAGTGGTAGGGTTTAGTTTGTAATGCCAGTAGCTTTAGTGGTAGGATAGTTATATAACTGCTTCCAAATCAAGAGAACATCGTCCTCGTGATACTGATAGAGTTTAGTTTGTATAGCCATTAGCTTTATTGCTAGGATTGTTATATAACTGCTCCCACATCAAGAGATCTTCGTCCTCGTGATACTGATATATTTTAGTTTATCTAGCCTTAGCCTTAGTGGTAGGATAGTTGTATAACTGCTCCCACATCAAGAGAACATCGTCTTCGTGATACTGATAGAGTATAGTTTGTAATGCCAGTAGCCTTCGTGGTAGGATAGTTATATAACTGCTTCCAAATCAAGAGAACATCGTCCTCGTGATACTGATAGAATTTAGTTTGTATAGCCATTAGCTTTAGTGGTAGGATAGTAATATAACTGCTCCGGCATCAAGAGAAGATCGTCCTCGTGATACTGATAGAGTTTAGTTTGTATAGCCATTAGCCTTAGTGGTAAGATAGTTATATAACTGCTCCCACATAAAGAGAATATAGTGCTCGTGATACTGATAGAGCTTACTATGTATAGCCATTAGCCTTAGCGGTAGTATAGTAATATAACTGCTCCCACATCAAGAAAACATCGTCCTCGTGATACTGATATATTTTAGTTTATCTAGCCCTTAGCCTTAGTGGTAGGATAGTTGTATAACTGCTCCCACATCAAGAGAACATCGTCTTCGTGATACTGATAGAGTATAGTTTGTAATGCCAGTAGCTTTAGTGGTAGGATAGTTATATAACTGCTTCCAAATCAAGAGAACATCGTCCTCGTGATACTGATAGAATTTAGTTTGTATAGCCATTAGTTTTAGTGGTAGGATAGTAATATAACTGCTCCCGCATCAAGAGAACATCGTCCTCGTGATACTGGTAGAGTTTAGTTTGTATAGCCATTGGCCTTAGTGGTAGGATAGTTATATAACTGCTCCCACCAAAGAGAACATCGTCCTGATGATACTGATAGAGTTTAGTTTGTATAGCCATTAGCTTTTTTGGTAGGATTGTTATATAACTGCTCCCACATCAAGAGATCTTCGTCCTCGTGATACTGATATACTTTAGTTTATATAGCCCTTAGCCTTAGTGGTAGGATAGTTATATAACTGCTCCCACATCAAGGGAACATCGTCCTCGTGATACTGATAGAGTATAGTTTTTAATGCCAGTATCTTTCGTGGTTGGATAGTTATATAACTGCTTCCAAACCAAGAGAACATCGTCCTCGTGATACGGATAGAGTTTAGTTTGTATAGCCATTAGCTTTAGTGGTAGGATTGTTATATAACTGCTCCCACATCAAGAAAACTTCGTCCTCGTGATACTGATATATTTTAGTTTATATAGCCCTTAGCGTTAGTGGTAGGATAGTTATATAACTGCTCCCACATCAAGAGAACATAGTCCCTAGTGATACTGATAGAGTTTAGTTTGTATAGCCATTGGCTTTATTGGTAGGATAGTAATATAACTGCTCCCGCATCAAGAGAACATCGTCGTCGTGATAATGATAGAGCTTAGTATGTATAGCCATTCGCCTTAGCGGTAGTATAGTAATATAACTGCTCCCACATCAAGAGAACATCGTCCTCGTGATACTGATAGAGTTTAGTTTGTATAACCATTAGCCTTAGTTGTAGGATTGTT